>NC_051186.1:27366596-27511906 GCF_013339695.2 Rhipicephalus sanguineus | reverse complement strand
GGTGGTAGCTGACGGGTGAACATATATTTGGACACAGCAAATCGTGAATCCCGCGTAAGGATGATATCAACAAGCTCATAATCAACACTGGTACCCGGTATGCGCTTCTTCAAAGCGTCGTCAATTAAGGAGGAGAAACGGCACGGTGTGCGCTTTCTAGTAATGGGTAGCCGACGCCTGTGCTCATGCATACATAACACACACTGCGCTTCAGCAACACGGGAGGTAGAGGTTCGTAGCCTGAGCCGCAAAAGCGTGCATCCCGCTGGCCTCTGTCTCGCAGGCGCGGCTCTCGCTCCACCAAGGCACGACATTCGCCCGTCGAAATCGCGTCCTTTATGCAACGCATATTGCAGTAGTTTTGTTAGTCGGTGCTCTCGCAATTGAAGCAGTCGTCCGCGGAGAAATCCCGTTGGTGCACGTGGAAACTGCACTACTCCGATGAGCCGACGCACGCTAACACGAAGCCAAAGGCAAAGAACGAAACTGCGTCAAGGGTGCCTCGGCGACGCCAGCGCGGCCAGTCTCCCTCTCTGGTATCGAGACGCTTTAACCATTACCTCCGATATCGCATGCAATCTCGGAGGAAGCGCTAGTAAGTGTCGATCGTGAAGCATTACTTCTTGTCACACCTCACAGACGGCGGCACCGCCCCGCTCCACCCGCCGCCAAATAGAATGTGTGAAAGATATAAGGCGCGTTCGCGCTGTGTCTAGCGTCTCCCGAGTTAGCTTACTCGGTAGGGCGTCGGGCGCTTGCCGTCGCGGCCGCAGCGTTGTGGGTTCGATTCCCAGCGGGGTATCTTTTCCTTGGTTTTTTTCTTTCTCACCCGTTGGCGTCCATTTTGTCAACGTCATATCCGTGACGGATGTACTTGGTGGACCCCGGCATAAAACACTTTCGTGTTAAAAAAGGAAACTACAATGTTCAACTACTAACCTGCAGCAAAAAGGCAGCAAGGATTAGGCGATATCGAAGCGTGTTCGTCGCCACTGCCGGTTAAACCACCCATCTTTACCGCCCAGTTGCATTTGCCACCCTTTGTTAAATGCGAAGCTTTTCTTAGCGAACCTTTGCTACTTTGAGCGTTTCTATCTATCTATCTATCTATCTATCTATCTAGCCGCCTACGTCTGGGTGCTCTCATGATCGCCTCCTTAACTTGGTGTAGACCAAAATTGGCATGGAAGGCTAATAGGATTTGACGAATATGACTTTCGGCTCATGACATGAATAGCGTGAAAGTCACGTCAAGTACATTGTCAAACCGTTTCTTCCAGACACGTGTGGTACATACCCGTTTACCACGCCACAAGTGATTGAGTTTATATCAACCGAGGAACGGCGAGACAGACATGGGTAATTTAAATGCGGGAGCGTTAAGAAAAACCGACATCGGCAGCGTTGATCTGAAGAATGGGAAGGATAAAAATTAGGATCCCGGGAGGAATCGAACCCAAGCATTCTGCGTGTCAATCAGGTATTCTACCACAGAGCCACGTCAGGTCTATAAACTGGTCTGGAAAAACAGCCTACGCAGGTGTAATGCCGGTGTAACCTCGATTGAGGTTGTGGTGCTGGCTATCTAACTTTACAAGAAACCAATAAACGCTACATATGTACTGCTACGATACAGGCGTCATACCAGATTAACGTCCGTGGTTCCAGTGTTGGCTCCGCTTTTATAGCAGTCTAATAAACATTACATTTGTATTCCTATGAATCACCAAGCTAGATTGAAGCATTGCTCGACCCCGGAAGAATACGTTAACGAAAGTTACGTGTGATATTCACATGATTGCAGCATAAAGTGCACTCAGTTTCAATAATACTGACGTATGTACTCCAACGTGAGGGCTGACGTTACGTCGCACCATAAGTTAACCTTTCAACGCCAGTGTTGTTGTCGTCGACGTGCCTGGTAAGCCCACGATGTGCACACAGCTACTACACTGACAAAAACACGTCGATCCACCTCGTAACGCTTGGCTCAAAGCCATAAAAAAGAGCATAGAAGTACTCGCTGACTGCTTCGCATAAAAGCGATTCCCACAACGCGTGAGATCTGCCGATTTTCTGTTAAAGTCTCTTTCTTTAATAACATTTTCTGCCGGGCGAGTTGGTTCATACTTGAAAAGGGAAAGTGGTTCGCGCGGAACCATTTTCCCTTGCAAGTCTCTTTGTTACGGAAGTAGGACACTTTTGAAAATGACGCGCGGCTCTTTCTGTCGTACTTTTCTTATTTCCAGGTCTCACCTTTGAATTGTTTCTAACAGAAACATCGAATCACTTTTGGCCCCCGTGACCACTACTAACCACATCGCCTCTATAGCAGCATTTTTTCTGTCCGCGTGTTTATCCTGATACACACTACCTCTTTCGAAACATTTTTTTCTGAGTCTTTCAGGGAAGCAGTCCTCCTGTTCCAGTAGGAGTCGTAAACGAAGTGTTTGAGTGAGAATCTTGGACTACCCGGGGGGCAAGTGGCCACTGTGGGCGTCGTCGCTTGAGCTGCAATTGTTTTGTTTGTAGATTCCTAAGCGCGCGACGCGTCCGCCGGTCGTTCTTGGCAGAGAACCTAAATTTTAAGCATTACTGCTATCTTTACGCTTTGCGAAGACGACGAAGTTGGTGCGAAACGGGTCAGCCTCTTGTTCCCTGTGGCAAAACGACGTAGGAGAAGACTTCTCGGTTTTTCCGGTCGCGGCTACCGCTTTCTCATATCGCTCCGACAGTCGTAGGCAAAGCAGAAAAAAGGGGCTGAGGGTGGTGTTTATTAGAACTTGTTTTTGGGCTAGTTGGTAACTCGTCATATTGAAAAAACTTGGCGCAACTTGGCATTCCCTCATTCAAGCATACATTCACACACTGATATACGCAAAGAGCACACCCCACAAACAGCGGTCACTACCAACTGTTTATTGCGCGTACCGTGCGTGGTGTTCGGGGGTGGCGTGCACAGAGCAGGAGTTGAGTTGAGTTGAATAAACTTTGTTTGTCCAGCGGTTATTATTGTGCCCGGGGCTAGGCTGCAAGGGATCCGCTATTCGAGGAATAAAGCTGGGATTACACTCGGTTACAAGCGAAGAAAAATATGTCAGCTCCGCCCACAGCCATCGCTGTCCCTCACAAAAAGAACTGGCATTTTCTTAGGTTGAAACCGAGTGTAGTATTTACTTCGAGGTGCAGGGTGGAAGAGCATTAAGCATACAGAAAGAAAAGTGGGAGCGAAAAATAGGAAATGCGCGCTAAAGAGAGACTGGCCGACTATTCCGGCAAAGCTTTGAAAAGGTAGATGGCGGGGCGCGTACGTGCTCTGGTGGCTCCATGACGCGAAAATTTGGTTTCGTAGGGATAACGGGACTTCTTTGTACGGTAAGTATTGGAGGGAGTCAGATAGAGGACCGGATGGGCAGGGGAGGTAAACTGCAAAAGTGCAGAAAGGAACCACTGGGAGTGCAATATATTGCTTGTTTTTGTTTTTTGCGAACAAAAGCTTTTCTTTTAGATGCATGTTCTTTTTAGAAGGGTTGAAAACGAACGAGGTTCCTCTCGAGGGCACAAGTAGCCGCTTTGGTGCGTCTGCGATGAAATTGAGACGGACGATGAATATAGAAGAGCGTGAAAGAAAAACCGGGGATTAAAATGGGAGTGTCCGTACAGAGCGACGAGAAGAGAATGTCAGAGAAAGGAAAAAAATATTTCGACAGAGTTTTTTTTTATTATTATATCCTCATAGGTCCCGTATGGGACTTTACATGATGGGTGGGCGACATAAAAATGGCGGTATCGATGAAGGTGTATATTAGGATGTGGTTGAGTCTGCTTCCTGGACGGCATTTTTGAAGCGCGCAAAATCACGGATGACTGCTGCTTCGTTCGGAAGGTCATTCCAGTCTCGGACGGTGCACAAAAAGGACTGCTGAAATGAGGTGGTGGGGGCACGTGGCGGAATCACAGCATTTGGATGACTTGTGCGATGACCTCGATGGACTGGTTGTACAAGGTGGTTGTCACGCGGGGTTGAATAAAAGAATCTGTGAAAAAGGCAGAGACGTGCATTACGATGACGAAGAACGAGGGTAGAAAGTTTTAGCTATGATTTGAGGGCGGAGACGCTGGAGTAGCGGGAATAATCTGAAAGAATGAATCTGGTTGCTCGGTTCTGTACTGACTCAAGAATTTTAATATTATTAGCCTGGTGGGGGTCAAAGACAGCACATGCATACTCAAGTTTTGGTCTGACAATGGTTTTATAAGCGAGTAGTTTAACGGAAGGTGGTGCTATGGAAATATTACGGCGTACGTACCCGAGAGCGCAGTTAGCGGAGTGAATTGTGTGATTTATATGGTCGCCCCAAGATAGGTCACTCGAAAGATGGACACGCAGGTATTTAATCGAGTCAGTAGCAGCCATACAACAGTCTCTTGATGCCCTAGGGCATCAAGAGACTTTACACATAATTGTGCAGTTGTGTAGGTGACCGAACTTTATGGCTTAAAACACTGACATACTAGCCAAAGAGTAATGTTGATTTCGCGTTCAAACTTCATTTAAATTCCATATTTTCACCTACCTGTGTTTTTATGGTTTATTGTAAATTTAGGGGATGTCCTCATTGGGCACGTTGGTATTGGTAACTCGATGAAGGCCCGATCTTGTTTTTTTTCTTTCTGTGTGCGACTGCCATCGAGTTTTCGGCACACACCATGACTTGCTCTAGCGCTGGCTCTGTATCTCCTTCTTCCTAGCGGTGTTACTTCTCTCCTCTCTTCTGTCGGCTTCTTTATCTCCTTGCTTTCTTTTCCAGCGTACCTGCACTCTGCGCCTCCGTCTGCTGTTCCCGCCATGCATAACTTAGTTCGCGATGGTCGACTGTTGTATGAAGTCTGAGCGCGTTCGCGAAAACATTTTCTGCACGACGCAAGTTGTTTACTGTACTCTATAAGTTTCTCGAAAGTTAGTGCTGCCACTCACATGTGCGGCTTCATGATCTCGAAACTTGTTTGGTTTTGTTTCCTACATTTTATATATTTGTTAGCCACGCGATTATGACGTGCCCTGACAAATGTCCTTACCGTGATGCGCATGCTTCTGCGATATTGTGCGACCTCGCTTCCTGCAAGAGATAGGGCTTGAGCCACCATGTAAGATGCCATTTCCAAAATTTCAACGTCATCCTAAGAATGTTGTCATTCGTATGGAGGGTGTTCTGTAGAAAGTTTCGATGCGGTCTGTTTGCATTCACTAGGTGAGCGCCTGTGCACGGGAAGTTGCTTATCGCTGCGCTGTTCGAGCGAATGACGCAACAAACAGACTTTTACTTATTTACTTTAAGATGGATCGCTGCTATATAGGCAAACAGCCTTGAGGTACGCATATAGAATACGAAATGCTCTGTAGCGGAACACACTCGATTGATTTTGAACGCCCTGGGGTTGTTTAGTGTGCATCTAAGTCTCCATATGACGGCGTTGTTGTATTATGCTCCACTGAAATTTCGCTCACTTGGCCGTGGATATAAACCCTGACATTTCGATTATTGGCGGACGGGCAGGGGACACTGTAGCACCGCGCCAGTGGCAGCCAGCCGGCCGGAGAAAAAGACGACGAGCGCCGGTGGCTCGTGGCGCGAGGCAGCAGGGACGTTCGGGTGCTTTTGGCTGGCTGGACGCCACGGCCGCTGCTCGGCTTCGGCCTCTCGCTTCCTTCCTCAGCCGTACGCCTTCGTCTTCTCAATAAACAAGTGACGACGGCACGTCTACGTCAGACGCCGTCACGTCGCAACATTTAGTGACCCGGACGCAAGGTCACTGATCACTCGGTCACTGATCATTCTCAGATTGTCCAAGTAGTAGCTTTTTGGAAGAAGCGCTGTGAAGAGTCTTCATTGTTACGCTGCAACTACAAACTAGCGACGTTACAAAGAGGCGTACGTTCTTATGCTAGAACTTTATTTGTTTTATTAGAACAGAGCCGCACGTGTGGACAGCGTAGAAAGAGTGCATTAGTGCAGTGCCAAGCTGGCTTTCCCACAGTACACCTTAGGCCGAAGAATGGCGGCCGACACATTGCTCAAATACAGAATAATCGGTAACTGCTGTAATGACAGGCATTTACCAAAGAAAGTGTAATATAAAGAACATAAAGAAGTAGTCAGACGCGCTGGTCGTGCATTTATGAACATTTTTAATCGCACTTGACCAGGGCCGGATTAAATGTGCGGAGGGCCCGGTTCAAAAAAATAAGGGGGGCCCCTCGCCCCGCCCCCTTCCTATCCCACATTGTCATCTGGTCATGCTTGAGACTTGACGCTTTTTAGATTTAGCTGCAAAGAACACAAGTCATATTTATTCTAAGCCTCTCCAGAGTGTGTAATATCACCTGGGCGTTTTCTTTCTTGCGGAGCACGTGGAGAGATTGTCATCGTAATAATTAACTATATCAGGAGACGAAGACACATGGACAGCATTAAGATTTGTCTGTTTCCTTGGATCATACTGAAAGAAGACTAAACTCTGCGAGAAGTTAAGACGAAAAGAAGGAATGCATGCGACACTTACAGTCCAAGCGCCGTGTGTGTTTCTTCCATTCGTCTTAACCTATAGCGTTGTTTACCCTTATTTCAAGAGAGGACATCTTCCCTCGAAAATCAGGGAGCGCCTTTGTGAAAAATAGCTTCATCTATCTGCTTCAGGTTCACTGATTCGGTAGCGCACGCTTTGGTTGCCTGCGTGCGAGCACTGCCGAAGTTGACAGGTGGGCCTTTTTCAGAAACTGTTCGCACGTACTTACAGTAAATACGCTACCAATCGTCTAGCTACTTTTGATTTCATACAACAACGCACATTTAAGCTCTTCTAAGGCAGCATTTCGATATAGTGCTATTATGCATATTGTATATGCCTACTGATCACAACAAGTAATACAGATGGTTTAAAATTAAAATATCTTCAATATGGGAAAGGGGTGGGCCAAATCTTTCGGAAAAGGTGGCGCCTATAAAAAATGAGATCCGTGTAGAACTTTCACAAAAACGTTTTTAATACGACTCGAAAAACGACCACACATATTTTCATTTATGCACAAATCGGTCGCTTTTAAACATGTAATAGAGTTACATTTTTGCCTGCAATATTCACTTTCATAGGGCTATAGGAGAAGGAAACACATTCATTGCACACATCTTTTCTGCGTTTAAATGCGGAATATCTTGATATTTTTACGAAATATTTCTTCTTAAACACAGTGTACAAAATTGGTGAACTCTTTCGCAGAAATGCAACCTTGAAATGGGGCGTGTATACCTATTAACATGTTCTCTGTTTTCGTTATTCTTTTAAGTAGAGAAAGAAGGTATGTACGTTTCAACAAGCGTTTTCGCGTCTTTTGCTGAGACAGTTTGTTGATCAGCTCTTCAACATTTACCCTCCTAAGTACCTCCGTCTCTACGCTCAGCAGTGACAAATCACTGAGGCGGCTGTCGGTCATCGTCGATCGAAGCCTGTTTTTGATCAATTTCAGTTTGCTGAATGATCGTTCACCAGTGCAATTTGTGACCATTAAGCAAAAAAAAAAATTCTAAGAGCCACATGGACATCAGGGCAAGAACCTTCAAGCTTTTCACGAATTAGAAGTTCAAAAGTGTTAAAAGAAGTTCAAAAGTGATGGTCAGTTGAAGACCCCCACCACAACGCTCAAGCAATCGCGGTGAGGGTCTGCTGGCGGCCAGATAGTGGATATATGTTGTAGATATTTCCTGCGCACAACCTTTACCAAGTGATGGTCTCTTAAGTTTCCCTATATAACCACCAAGCAGGAATTAAGACAGAACGGACAATGCCAGAAGCGAAGAATCGAACCATTACTCCTTCGGAGTCCTGGCATAATCAGGAAGTTCCGTACCATACAAATATTTCATGGTACGTTGTTTACACTATAATGAAAGCATACTATAGCATACCTATGCGCCAGCTTCATACCGGTTATTTTCATTCAGCGCAATAAACGATATTTCAAACAGGAACCACTCTCTATGCGCCTTCGCATTGCGTGTTGGACCGTAGCTGCTAAAATCCTCGTCAGGCTGCTCTATGTGTCCATCCGCTGGATCAGCTCCTTCCCTCTACACGATGCATGGTCTTGGGCGAGTAAAAAGGTTTTTACCACAGACTGCAGAACTGTGAGCTTACTTCAAGATTATGCACGTTATGCAACGAACAACCTCTTAGAAGCATGTATATTGATTATTGAAATAGACAATCTGTTTCTATCAGGGGAATCCACCAGGAGGGTTAAACTTTTTCGAACAAAACAACGAAGTCGGCCATTTTTTCTGGCCCTTGGGGGGCCCCCTAAAACCGGAGGGCCCGGTTCATTTGAACCCTTTGAACCCTGGATAATCCGCCCCTGCACTTGACCCACCGTGCTTACGAGTGTGTGCACTGCGGGACAGCCATCTTTAAACTTTCCGAAGAGTCAGCGATCAACAAACAGATTCACACACACAATAAAAAGAAAAAAAATAGAGAGAGAGAGAGAGAGAGAGAGAGAGACTGGCTTGTGGGGAACGGCATGCTTCTACTTCCAGCAAAGTATTTACATGACGCTGTCTGCCTATTTCTACAAATACAGGTGCCCCTTCATATATGAGGTATATTCCTCGCATACTACTGTTTAAATGGGATCGTATACTGTGTTGTCGTTCACCATAGTCCACGCAATATTCAACCAGATCTCTTAGTCGCGTCGCAGCGTCTCTAAAGAATGGCGAGTCATACGTGTGTACCTTCTGCGACGAGCGCGATGAGCCTCCATTTTCCGCGCGCAAGCCGACATGTATTGACGCAGAGTCTATTTTCCCCGAGATTCGCAGAATTCGTCTCTATGAAGGATACAAAGGAGCACTTTTCTGTTCGCCAAGCGCTGTTCCAAGTGCTTTCTTCTCCCCAGTTGAGAGCGACGCGCCAATCAAATCCAAAAGCAGCAGCGTCGACAAACATTGTTTTCTCCGAGCCCATTTCAAGCGAGTGCGGAGTGCTCCAATAACGCTATAGTGGCGAAAACAACGAAACAACCAAGGAGGAAAGGAGTAAACAACAGGCTCCCCTCTGTATTTTACGGAGTGACGTCGATAGGCGATGATGGACCCTTGCAGTATGCAACACGCTGCTATAGGTTACTAAAGCCACGCGAAAACAGCGGGCGTGCCACGTATTTCGACGACTCTATATGTATACACATACGTGTCTTCCTGAAAGCCGTTCTCTGAAAAGCGAGGCTTACAACGCCCATTGCAAGGGCGGCTCGTGGCAAAGAAACACGGCTCGGAAGCAGTCGGGTTGCAGATATATAGACAACAGTAGTAGAGTGCGTGTCGTTCTCGAGAGGGTTGGTGGTTTATGCGTGCGCGGGGCTCTTTGCCGAGTCGCAGGAGTGAGTCTGTAGCTTTAAGAGGTGGAGGAATCGCGGAATGAAGCAAGCCGGGCTTCGAGGTGCTTTTAAGGTGAAATGGCCTATACGTGTTTCGGGCTTTGCCAGGGACCCTTTCGAAGGGTGGCCGATCTCTGAAAGCCTCTCATCTTTCGAGGACGAAGACGGCCGTGTTTCGATGGCGAAAAAATTTCCCCCATTGCCGTGTTCGTGTGCCTTAAAAGCTTCTTCCTCGCTCTTGGGAGAAAGGAGTTTCCACCTTGATGCGGGATGTGTGCATCCCCCCGCCCTTTCCGCCGTCCATCTCCCCTCTCCCTCTCTCTCCTCTCTCTCTCTCTCTCTCTCTCTCTACACTGTCAAACCTTCGCCGCTCATCTGTGAGCACGAATTCAGGGGAGTTCATGCAGCACGTGTCGCTCATACTCTTTGAAAGAGTTTACAGACGCCAGGTTTCTGCTCAACACTTTGCTTGACTCACAGGGAACGTTTCTTTTCTTTCTTTTAAGGCGGAAGCTTTATATCCGACGTGATCCGGCGTGATCAGCCGGCGTGACCATGAAATGGTGCACAAAATAGCGCAAACCAATAAACACAGTGGCGCGAGGCGCGCGAGCAGCGCGTTCACTTTGTCCTTGCGGCGTTCGCGTGGCAAAAAAAAAAAAAAAAAAACCGTCTTGAACGGCCATTTACGCTTTCGCGTTCAAGTCGTCTTATGTGCATAAGGAAACCCGGCAACCTTTTATATTTTTTTTTCGTGGCCAGGGGATTTCTGGGCAGCTATTTCTGCCCAGAAATCCTTTGGGCAGGATTTCTGTCCGCCTAATGGACACGTCCATTGCGGCGGAGCGCATTCACTTACTCGAGACAGCGGCAAACTATGACGTCATAGCGCACTTGACCACGTCGACGCACCGCACCCGCATAGCACACTCTCAGCGTTAGAAGAATGAAAGTGGGCGTAATGTACACTCATATAACACTTAAGCAAACTTGAAAAGTCTGTCATTGCGTATGAGCGCGTCCCAGATGCTTGAGAAAGATGCAGAGAAGGTGTACTGACCTTCACAGTAGCGTTAAACGGGGAGGCCCACATTAAACCTTTACGGCCTTCGATAGTCGCGAGGCCAAAAGCGGATTTGGGGAGGCTTCGTTGCGTTGAAGCGCATTCCGTCCCTCCCATTTGTGTCCAGAGTTGGGAAAGCTCCGTGAAGTCAAAATTTCGTTGCGGAAGAAGAGCCGGAAACAGAGGGCGCGCTGCTCGCTCGCCGAGCTCCAGCCAATCAGCGGCGGCCGAAATGGACAGTCCATTAGATGCGTACACCGACAATAGACAAAAGACAGTATAGGAGATGTTATTTGTAGTAATTATGATATAAGTGTGAACAAAGTAAAGGGGACGAAAAATATATATTTCTGCCTACGCCCCTGTCACCATAGGTGGCAGAAAAACT
Organism: Rhipicephalus sanguineus; assembly: GCF_013339695.2. Classification (NCBI taxonomy): domain Eukaryota; kingdom Metazoa; phylum Arthropoda; class Arachnida; order Ixodida; family Ixodidae; genus Rhipicephalus; species Rhipicephalus sanguineus. Next base: position 27,501,022 of record NC_051186.1, on the reverse strand, counting down.
GGAGATCACTCAGACTCACCAGCGTATTACTCAGCCGGACTCACTCACACTCAGACTCACGGCTTGACCTGAGTATGAGTGAGTCCGAGTCAGTCGACTCATGAGTCCGTTAGCGCAAAACTAGCTTTTTCGACCATGAACCCCAATATCTCACATAATCGGTGCTCAACGATACGCCTTTTGATCGTATACCTTCAAATACCTGTTTTTGCGGCTTCAATCCAGTAAGAGCATTTTATTGCGGTAGCAATTATATGGACACTCTCGGCTGGTTTTTGCCGTCGCTGTCTGTCGACGCTGTCATGTGCCAGATAGGTATATGTATGTATATATAAATAAAAGCCACAAAAAAATATAAATCAGAAGAAAAAAAATTTCCGAAGCACACTACCGGGATTCGATCCTTGACCCCTCGCTCCGCAGTGCGCCGCCTTAAACAACTCGGCCACGCGAGTCCGGAAGTTTAGGATAACAACGGCGAGCTATACACCATTTACCGCTAACGACACGCAGAGCTCGGAGGTGCTTCAGTATGTGTAGTACCACCCGCGAGATTGCCCGAAGAGCGCGCTTAAAGCAACGCTCCTGCATTTTTCTTCAGACGCGCACTAAAACGTGGCCGCATTCTGTAGCCACTGACGAAGTGGAACGCCGTGTAAACGATGCGTAGCGCGCTGCTCAAACACGAAGAAGTAACAACCGCAACAGTTCGTCCTGTGTGTACCTGTGCGTTCTTTTCGAGTGTCCTTCCTTGTGTTGGAGCAGTGCGCTGCAAGTGTCGAGCTGTGACCGTTGTTAGTTCGCGGTCGTCCTGTCTGTGTTCTTTTCGCCAGTCCTTTGCGCTCGAGCGGCACGTTGCAAGTACTGAGGTGCTTGCCGTTCTTCGTGTGACATTCTAATTTGTTGCTATCGCATTCCTTGCTTCGCCGTTGCGGCGAAACTGTGACTTTTTACGAAAATACGCCACTCACACGAGATATTTCATCAAGAACTTCCCCTGAAAAGAGTTTGCGGAGGGGGGTCATGGAACGCTCCCCCCCCCCCCCACGGAAGAACAGAAGATAGCCTCTGGTCATTAAGAGTAGCGGACTGCATTTCGAAAGTAGGCAAGCGTTTCAGGGGGGAGGCAGAAAGCTAGGTGGGCGGATGAGATTAAGAATTTTTCGGGGATAACGTGGTCGCAGCAAGCACAGGAGCGGGTTGATTGGCGAAACATTGAAGAGGCCGTTGCGCTGCAGTGGGCGTAGTTAGGCTGATGATGATTATGAGGAGGATGACGATGATGATGTGTGTCAGTACTTAATTTCATGTACACGTAATGTGCAGTGTTCGGCTAAATAATCTCAAGGACATCAATTATGCTTTTCGGCTATTCTGTTAGCACCATAGGTTACATTTATCGATTGCTTGATGGTTGATATTTGTTTGAAGTATGGTCCAGGAAAAACTGAATGTTTTGGTGGTCTGGCTGATAAAACTGTCGTGAAGTAGGCTATTACTTGTAGTGTTCTGATTTCTAAGCCTTGGCTTCAAACGGTGTCCTGACTTCTCCCTTGTGCCCTTGTTTGCACTCCCTGTCTTTCTAACCATTACTTGTGTTCTTTTTTTTTAGGATATACCTCAAGAATTCTCGAATAGTTCTATGCGTTAATAGAATAAACCAAGAACGTGTCCGTCATATATGCTGTAGTATTACACACTCGACGACAGAAAAATTTGTATCACGAAAGGGCATACAGAGTCTTTGTCCTTGGAGTTACGCGTCCTCTCCTGAAGGCAAAGGTAGGCAGCGTTGACACACACTTTCCTCCCAGATAAGCGAGGCTGCGCAAACGAGCCTTCACTTTAAAATGGGCTGCGTAGGCGCGTGCGGAAGAAGCCCGCCAAGTGCGAAACATCTTTATGTGCATTTCCAGTCTGCAGCGAAGTGAACGACACTTCATACCACCATGTCTTCGTCGCCGGTTTCCCCTCCTCAAGGTCGCCATAGCTCGCGTGGCCATCCTTGTGTCCACACTGACGACCGTAGGAGGCTCTTTCGCTTCGAGCTGCCAGCCGTAGCATACGAGATTCCACTCGAGAAGCAGGCTCCTGTACACTTGAGGCGCGGTCGACGTGGCTGCCAAAAGATGCACGTAATTCTGTCGGCTGTCGCTCCTCCCTGCTGCTGGTTGTGCTCGTGAAAGTGGGAGCGCCCTTTTGCGCGCAAAGCTCAATCGATGGTGGCCAACGGGAGCGTCAAGCAATTATTCGTCTGTCTTTCTTTTCTGTTTCTTTTTTTTTCTTTTTTACACCCGCGCACGACGATTCGAAATTGCTTCTTAACCGCTTGCGTCGAATAACTTGGGAGTGGCTCTAGGACACCCAGGGATGTTTCGCCTAGCTGTTGCTGTGTCCTTCTTCGTGCTATTATACAAGTCATGGCTGTCTGGCGGTGCCTTCTTTATCATCATGCTCAGGTCCGCAGAATTAATGGAGATTTGTAGAACTCAGCGCTGATGTTTTCATCGAACTGAATCAATACACACTAAAGAACGCCCGTATATCAGGGCGAAAGCCTTAGATGCCCCATCAAACGCAAAAATTGACTGCCGGCGGCGTCGGCGCCCCGCGTCGGCGGCGTCAACATGAGCGATGCAAGAAAATCATCAAGTGCCATGATGTCACCATATGACGTCATTATGAAGCCACAGATGCCAAAATGTGCCGCGTCAGTATGACGTTATCATGACCTCACATAACATGACGCCACATGGTGACGTCATCATATGGCATCGTCGCTTGGTCAAAGGTGGACCGATCATGGAGGCAGTGCAAAACCACGTTAGGTGCAGAAAGCTTTCAGATGTAGGATGCAGTAACTCTGATGGGAGAGAGAAGGACAGACAGACAGAAAAAAATAAAGAGAAAGAGAGAAATTCTTGGCGAAAAGAATTTCTTGGTGAGCCGAGATCAGAATCCGCGATCCGATGGCGAGCGTCGTAACCACTCGGCTATCCAGGCACGCGAGCAGAGCATAGCATAGCCTTGTATAGTATAGCATAGCAAGGGGGTAGGAAAGGGAAGTGAGAAAAAATTGAGGGTGAGGAGGAGGGAAAGAAAGACTGGAGAGCGACTATAGAGAGAGAGAGAAAAAAAAGAAAGACATAGAAAGAAAGAGAAGGAGAAAAATAGAAAGAAATGGAAGAGAGTAAAAGATAGAAAGACAGACAAAAAATAGACAGAGAGAGGAAGACATAAAGAAACAATACAATGGAACATAGAAAAAAGTCACAGTTTCGCCGCAAGGGCGAAGCAATGAATGCGATAGCAAGAAAAGCGGCCTGTGATGGATGCGCTGCTACGCTGCAGAAACATCTGCCCCCCGGCAGCAACTACCGCGCGAGCAGACAGCGGAAGGGCAAGGTTCTCCCTGCGCCAGTATTAGAAGAAGCGAGCGAGCTGGCCGACATTTAAATGCGCCCGTTGCGCTCCTCGCGCCATCTCGCTGGTTCCGATTCCGCGCTTCGGAAGCATTTCGGACAGAAGCTTCGGACACACACACACACACACACACACACACACACACACACACACACACACACATATATATATATATATATATATATATATATATATATATATATATATATATATATATATATATATATATATATATATATAATAATATATTATATATATATATATATATATATATATATATACACGGTACATGATGGCAAAAACCAGCCGAGACTGTCGCAATAAAAGGGCGCATGCATAGCCACGTATAGTATACTCTCTCCCATTCGCAAGGGATGCGAATGGGAGAGAGTAAAAGCCTAGCCAAGCCAGGGCCAGCTAGGTGCTCACCAGCTCTGCTGTGACCCAGCTTTGCGCGATTTAGTGCAAGCTGCGTTAATTTTGTTCTTAGAGTACAGGTAAAGACAGCTTTACGTACTATATTTTAAAGGCCGCTTTCGTGAATGGCAGCAGGCAATGATGCATAGGTACACCATGAATCTAATAAAAGATATCTTATGTCGACCTAAGAAACTGATCGCCTGTAACCGATTGAAGGCGATGAAAGAACTGTCAAGTAGTTGTTTTCTATTTGAGTTAGCATCGAAATAAATATTAAACGCTCATTTGCTTGTGCACTCGTGCCATCTTGTTCTCTTGCGTGTACGCCAGTGGTTTTTACCGGAAGCTTTTGTTTGACAAGCCCATGCACAATCAACGTTCAGATTTTGTCAGTGAAAGCAGCCCTACTTACCACATTGCTAGTTCAGTCCTGCAGTCTAAGACGAAGCAGTCTTGTACAAATGTTCTTCTCCTTTTTATAAGCGTCGTCCAACAAGATAACACGGGCATCCATTAGGATGACACGTGCCCCATACGTCCGGGAACTTACTGATGTACTTTCAGGGATAATTGCCGCGAAAATTGGAATTAGTTTGTTATTTCTGCACAGCAACAGCATTCTAAGCGCTGCACCAATTTAGGGGTACAGACGGCGCGGTGGATTGCGACAGTCCTTCTTGAGCATAGAAAACTCTTTGGACCAATGGGAGGCACTCCTCGCTAGCTCGGACCCGGAGGTGCAACTAGCGCTTCTGGACCATGTCGCTGGCGGCACAAGCTAATGCAGCCTTGGACATTGCGCCCCACCCAGGACTGGGCAAAGATACTTTGAAATTGTATCGCGATACGATACAAAATACTTAGGCAAAAAGTATTGGACATACAGGTACAAGATACTGCCGCACTAATTGTATCCGACACGACACTTGGCAATTGTATCTTAAGATACCTCGATACATTCTCGAATTTGTTATTATAAGATCAATACAATGTAGCAGCAAACGCCTATACACAAAGATGTCTCCTTGAAAATTTCTGAACTGTGACCTATTTAGTTTCACTTGCATGAAATGTCTGTTAGTATCTCAAAAGTTTTGCCCTTCTTACTCAAAGTACATTAGTTTCCTTCCAAAACAACTTGTTTTAGCTTGTTCACAGCACAACTATTTATACACTTCGCTGACAGTGGTTCTTGCTTGTCATTTTTGCAGTTTATGGGAGTCGCTGCTCAGCTTGCCGACCAGCTAGCGGGTTGCCATATAATCACAATAACGTCAATAAGAAGCCTTCGCACGACGGCGCAAATACCGGTGTGGACTTTTACCTTGTCCGTAAAAGACAGTTTGCCCAATACCGTATATCCGGACAGGTGTACAGCAGCAACAACTCTAATAGCGACTTTTTTTCTTCCTGGGGTTTGGGGGGGGGGGGGGGGGGTGGCGCGGGGAACGCATGGTGTATACAGGGCTTGCGACCGTTCGCTAGCGGCCCGGCCGGCACACATGACCGTCTCCGTTCCATTTGTTTTTGTTTTCTAAATAAGTATGTTAGTGAGCTACACAGACATGACTGGTCTCAAGCATTTCTTTCGTGAGGAACACGTGGTCACCATGTGCTGAAGCATAACCGTGTAACAAAAACTCTATATTTTAGTCCGCGTCCAGATTTCACTCGTTATGTACATCCGTATCGTTGTTTCTGGAATCCGGACTCAAAATCCCCTTCAAAAATGACCTATATATGAGATATGTCAAAGGCCTCCTTTCAAATGGCAACGTCTTTTTGTTCAAACTCTCTCCGACTCCACAATCTTCACTGTCCCCGGGCCTTTGGAGCTAAATTTCGCGACTGCGGCCCGCCGGCTATAAGCTGAGTTTGAGGCCCCTGTTGTATATGTAGATGACGTAAACCTGCAATGAATTTCCATGTTCTACTTAGCTGCTGGCGTAAGGAATTCTTTGTTGATATACTCACTAACGTGCAATTTTTTAGCAATTTTTCTTGAACGAGAGAACATGTGCAACACAGAAATGTCTCAGACGTATTGCGTAGCTGCACGAAGCATCGCAGGACACCGCCGCTATTCGCGCTATTGCCGCTTATAGCTCCCTTTACGTAGCGATTAGTAATAAAAAAATATTTAAGAAGGCCTAAAACCGGAAAACAAATATAAGTAAAATAGAGAGGTGGTTGTTTATCAAACATTCACATTGAATGAGTGCAGAAACACGATACAGACGGCGCCCTTTAACAGCTATGATCACGAAGTATCGTTAACTTCCTGTTGAGACCAGGCCCGTAGCGAAAAAATTTTTTCGGGTGGGGGGTTACGTACTTGCTGAAAACCTTGACTATTAGAGAAAAACACCTATTTTCATTATTTATTTTTGGTATAACCACCTACTTCACCAAAATTTCGGTGGGGGGAGAGGGAGTGGCCCGGACCACTCCTTCCCCCAACCAAGCCCTTAGCCACCCCGCCCCCCCGGCTAAGGGCTTGGTTGAGAGAATGTGAAATTCAGTGCCTATGGAAAATTTCCTGAAACGGCTCGTTGGGACGCTCATGAGTAAAACGGAGCATTCAGTAAAACAACGTTTCTCGAATCCCCTTCCTAACATCTTTAAGATGGCTCTTCCATTTTTAAAATGCAAACTCAATTTCGCTATTTTCTTAAGCGGTAAGTAGAATATTTTCTACTGTATACTCAAGGCACGCCCACATAATAATATATTTGTTTTCAAAATCGCCTTGGCAACGTGTAAATGTGTAAACAGTAGTAGAAATAAAGCAGACAGAAGAATAAAGCAGCAATCTTTTGTGGTAGCGCGTTACAAAAGACATACTGCAGTGACCAGACCGGAAAAACAGTGCAGAGACCTAGGTAATGTATGTGACGCAAAATTACAGCTAAAAAAGCACTTGTGCCTTGTGCTAATAATCAAATTATGATTTCATAAATTCTTTGAATAAATGCAGATGGAAGTGAACAATACCGTACGCCAAGATATCTTCTTTTAGGTAAACGCTTGCTCTATTAGATCTAGCATCAGTACCTGTGGTGCTAAAGTTGTTAGAATCTTATTTTAATATAAGCTAATTCATTGCATGCAAGTCAAACTTATATCCTCGAGATCTTTTAAATCGCTAATATGTAAAATCCACGCGACGCAAAGCAACCCCATTCTTGCACGCATCACATTTCGTTACAGATCAAGACGCAAAAGAATCTGCAATAACGACTGTAACAACATCAGAATTTGCGCGATAGACGCCGCACGCAGTGGAGTACGCGGCGCAGGACAGTGGCTATGAGCAAGTGTAGCGGCATTGGAGCAACTAAAAAGAAAAGAAATCGAGAAAACAAAAGGTACGTGGGCTGAGCATAGACGTCCGCGTGCTTGTCTACCTGATCTACCCTCACTGGACAACTCTGGCGTAAAATAACGTCACTGCCCTTAGACTTATTCAGATCGCTTAGTGGCACCAGTACCAGCTTGAGAAGCGGAGTTTGGCCAGCGATTATTGTTTCGCACGGCTGTGTTGCGATAGAAGTATCTTGTATCTTAAAATACACGATATATTATCGAATGTATCGGAAATACACATACAGATACTCGTCTTTCGAGACGTATCGCGATACAGATACAAGATACCCAAAGTGTATCTAAGATACATGTATCTTCGATACTGCACAGCACTGGCCCCATCCATCTAGCTCCTAGACCCCTTCCCTTTCCCTCAATAAAAGTTATCCTTCCTCCTTCCTTCTTGGACGTTTTTTTTTTTTTTGCGCACTGTTTGTCGTTGCCGTTCGCGAGCTGCACCTTCTTCCTCTTGTGATGCTTCTTGTTTTAAAATATAATGAGTTCTCCTTCGGAAATGTGTGCATAGCTGTTTGACACGCTATAAAAAAGAGTATGTAGTACATGGGTTTCTATAGCTATATATATATAGTAGTGAGGAAGCTTGCTGTTGATTGCAAAACTGGGCCTTGATAATAGTGAGGACCTTGCGCCGAATCATGCGCAGGGTGTAGCGTTGCACTAATCCCCACGTATCCTTCAAAAATAGCCCAACAACATGTCTCCCTGCACTTTGTCTAGGCAGCTCTGAAATGCAGAAGCGAATGGTTTGGATCTGAAATTCCTCGATTTCTAACAGCTTCTCGCACCATACAGGCTCTCGCTTTAGTAAAGCGACACTTAATGCTCGCGCGCATCTGCGCCCAGACAGCGTAATACAGCGGTGTTGCTTCCGAAATCAAAGCAATAATCGTTATCCTATAGGAGAAACAAGTACGCCGGCGCATGGTGATAAGTTCGCACGGAGCTTATGTTCAAGAGAGAACGTTCTGGGAAGGACGTGCCTAATGCTCACACGCCGAGAGGAAGGCGTCGCACGAATGCATCCGCGAGAAACTGCAGCGCTGCATAAGCGTGCCTCGGCAGAAACGGGAGTAACTGCTTCGAAAGTCGTTAAGAAATCAAGACAGAGGGGCGCCACCCACTCTTGCGAGGGAAGCGCCAAGTACCCATTGTGTTCGTCGTCGTCGCTGTATTATATAGGGGCGCGTATGGGCTCGATGGCGTTCTTGCTCGCGCGTGTTCGTGCTTTTTCGTTTACTTGGGCACCATTAGCAAATGCAACGTACGAGTTTTCCGTCGAACAACCCAACGCTGTTCTTATGTCTTCGTTTTTATTCATGATACGCGCGTATGTACCCCGGAGAAGCGTTATCAGGCGCTGATCGCAAGAGTGTTTCGCAAGACGCACTTTCCGCTTCTTTGCTATACGCTGAAGCAGTGGAGAAAAAAAAAAGAAAGTATATATTGCTTTCGAGATTATATGATGCAGCTTGAACTAGGGAGGGAAGTAAGGAACGATGGAAAAAAGAATATGATAGAGTGTTCGTATGCACGTAATACTACTTATCAGCTCCGTGCTGTCTCGAATTTCTTCACTTTCACCATCAACCTCTTCAGACTCACTCTTACAATATGCTACTTATCAGCCTTTCTGAAGATATGAAATAAATCCCCAAAAAGGTCGGTCATCTTCAACAGACTCTCCGTGTAGCTCCTCAAGCTACTAAACTGTTGACCTATAAAACACTAATCCGACCAGCTCTTGAGCGCGCCTCTATAGTGTGGAACCCTTCCCATAAAGATGACATCCACAAGATTGATTCTGTTCAGACTAAATGCTTACGTTTCATATACCGTAGATATGACGGATACTTTTCGCCTTCCTCTAAGCTTTTGTGAACACGTCAACACATTGAAAGTTCTCCATTGTGTAGCAAACTCATTATGCTTCACTCGTTTAGACAACTGTATAAAGTTCGCTCATCCTTCCCGTAGTCGGAGCTCTCAAAAACTAAACCTTTTAACAATCCGAACATTCCGGCGTTGTGCCCCTCTAGGTGGCAGTTGCCAGCTTGCTACCTCCCTGTTGCCTCTGTGTCCAGCTGTGTTTATGTATGCATATGAAATAATAATATAATAATAATAATAATAATAATAATAATAATAATAATAATAATAATAATAAATAATAATAATTATTATTATTATTATTATTATTATTATTATTATATTATTATTATTATGACAGCGCGTTAAACTTTTCTTCTCACGTTAAGCGTGCTGCTATGCGGGGCCTTCGTTCTCTCGGATGTGTTTGTAGAATATCTCGAGAATTCAGGTCTCCCATGGCCCTACACAAATTGTACACGGCAATATGTCTTCCGCAACTTGAGTATGCGTCCGTGATATGGAATGGCATTGCTCAATCCAGCGGTAACACGATTGAACGAGTCCAGAAAAAATTCCTCAGCATATATAACCATCGCTTTGCTAAAAATGACTCTGGATCTCGTTCAAATACTGCTGAGTCATTATCACTGCCATCACTTCACTGCCGACGAAATCGTTCTGATCTCTTATTTCTCTACAAGCTAGTCCACGGTTTCATATCCTGCCCTGTACTTCTCAATTGTGTTAATTTTCGAATTCCGCGTAAGTTAACCAGAGAGAACAGACCGTTTCATGTACCCGCCTGCTTCTTCCAACACTCTACCGTTCACAGATTACAAAGTCTTTATAATATTAATTTTCTTGATCTTGACGTTTTTCATAGTCCACAATCATTGTTTTTATCCGAGCTCTGCACTGTTTTGACATAGTATGGCACAATGTACAAAGTCTTCCCTTCTCCGTCTTTCCGCATAGTTGTATATGTGCAATCTAATTTTTTATTCCCCTTCAATATTTCTCATATTGTCTTATTTTACTCCTCCCCTTTTGTGTTCATTTCTCTTTGTCTACGTGTTTTTGCTCTTTTTATTTCTGAAGACTGTCTGTATTGTATTGTTTATTTTTATTGATTTTATTTTTGCGTGCGCCTGCACAAAGACCTCACGGTTGTTCCTGGGCACGTTAAATAAATGATTGATTGATTGATTGATTGATTGATTGATTGATTATTATTATTATTATTATTATTATTATTATTATTATTATTATTATTATTATTATTATTATTATTATTATTATTATTATTATTATTATTATTATTATTATTATTATTATTATTATTATTATCCCTCCTGGTTCTCATCAGAAATTATAAGTGCACTGAAACATAAAGATCGTGCACACAGAAAGTATAAACGAAGTATAAACGTTCTGCATCAACTAATTTGAAGGAAGAATTCTGTCGTTTTCGTACTCTTTGTAAACGCCTTTATAAACGGGATCACAGTCTATATATTTCATTTTTAGAAAAAAGCGCGTCTGACAGGCCGGCTGAGTTTTGGAAGTATGTGCGCAAACGGTCGAGCAAAAGTGGCGAGTCCTTCAGGATACTGGACCAAATGGAGTAGAAGTTCAAGCCGTTGCTGACTGTTTTGCCATGCATTTTTCATCTGTCTATAAGTCTCCAGCCTCTGTAGCTAGTAACGGTCGAAAGGTTAAGGCAGTTGGCGCAGCTGATGCTGTGTCGCTAGATGAAGATTCCATTTCAGAATGCATTAAGCGCTTGAAACCATCCTTTTCAGCTGGCCCAGATGGCATCCCCTCTGCCATACTAAAGGCCTATGGCAGTATACTTGTCCCAGTATTGACTACCATATTTAATAAGTGTCTGCATGCTTCAACGTTTCCTAGCATGTGGAAAACTGCTCGTGTTTTCCCAGTGTTTAAGTCTGGCTGTAAAAGTGACGTCTCGAACTACCGCCCTATTTCCCTTCTTTGTGCCGCATCCAAAATCTTTGAGCTTGCTCTTCACAAAATATTGTCTTTTGATGTAAAAAATTCATTGATTGTGAATCAGCATGGGTTTCTCGCTGGCCGCTCAACTGTCACTAATCTTGCCAGTTTCATGATGCAAGTCTCCACGCCTATTTCGCAGAGAGGACAGGTTGACGCTATTTACTGTGTCCTTAGCAAAGCTTTTGATGTTGTCAGCCATTCGCTGCTTGTGGATAAACTTGCACACTTTGATGTTGATTCTTCAATTGTGAATCTCCTCCATAGCTATCTTCTTGATAGATTATGTTACGTTGTCGTTAATGGCCAAACGTCCTCTTTGTATAAAGCTACTAGTGGGGTTCCTCAAGGGTCGGTACTGGGCCCACTCCTCTTTTTAATTTATGTTAATGATGTTTCTTCTGTCATTCGGAATTCTTCTTTCCTTTTGTATGCCGATTACATAAAGATATTTAAGGAAATTCATTCAGTTATCGATTGTCACTTGCTGCAATCTGATTTGTGTTCTTTTTCTGAATGGTGCAAGAGCAATAACCTCTCCCTAAATATTTCAAAAACCAAGGTAATGAGTTTCACTCGAAAAAACATCTAGTGTGCCTTTTTATATTCTGTCAATTCTGTGTCGTTGTGTAAGGTATGTGAGATCAATGACCTAGGTGTTCTTTTTGATAGCACCTTACACTTTCTGCTCACGCTAAGCGTGTTGCTTTGCGGGGTCTTCGCACCCTAGGCTGTGTTTGCAGAAATGTCTAGAGAATTCCGTTCTCCTGTGCCCTTCCGAAAATTGTACACCGCGCTATGTCTTCCTCAACTAGAGTATGCATCTGTGATCTGGAATGGCATTCCTAATTCCAGCAGCAACGCCATTGAGCGAGTCCAGAAAAAATTCCTAAGCATTTACAACCATCGTTTCGCTAGAAATGACTCTGGATCTCGTTCTAACGCTGCTGGATTATTATCATTGCCATCACTTTGCTGCCGACGAAATCGCGCTGATCTGTTATTTCTTTACAAGCTTGTGCATGGTATCATATCCTGCCCTGTACTGCTCAACTGTCTTAATTTCCGAATTCCACGTAAGCTGACCAGAAAGAATAGACCTTTTCATGTAACCGCCTGCCTCTGTGAACATTCGACCATTGGCAGGATACAACGTCTTTACAATGCTTACTTTATGGAGCTCGATGTCTTTCACAGCTCCCAGTCGTTGTTCTGCTCCGAGCTTTGCACTGTACTTACATAGCCTTGTACACTGTTGATATTTTTTTTCTGCCTGCGCATAGTTGTATATGTGCAATTTTGTAACGTTTTTTATCCTTGATATTTTATTATGAATGTTTCCTTTTTTTGTTTTTTTTTTCGTGCGCCAGTACAAAGACCTTACGGTTGTTCCTGGGCACATTAAATAAACGTTTCATTGATTATTATTAACATTATGCGGCCTAACAGCGTTTACCACGCGGTCTAAGGCCGCTCCTCCAGCTTATACGCCTGGACTGCACTGCATGTTTCCAGCAGGCCTGCCGTTTTTCATATTATGCTAGTATTTCTAAATAAATAAGTAAATAACAAGATAGTAATAAGAGCTGTTGGGGTTTTACATCCCAAAACCACGATATGATTATGAGGGATGCCGTAGTGGAGGGCTCCGGAAATATAATGCACTTGGGATTCTTTAACGTGCACCTAAATCTAAGTATACACGGGCATCTCGCAGTTTCACCTCCATCGAAAATAAACAAGTATATAAATTCACAGTGACCCTTATGCTCTGACCCTTACGCCCGGTGTGGCTATGTTACTGTGCACTTTATATCAAGCGAACGCCGGTTTTTTTTTATTTATTTTTGTAGTCACAAGAACGCTGCAAGGACGAAGTGAACGCGCAGCTCGCGATCACTTCGACGTTTTTGCTTCATTTCTCTCGCGCCGGCTTTTCGTTCAAGGTCACGTTCGCAAGTCTTTCGCCTTAACAAGTGCCACAGTTATGAGCGCAGACACAAATGCGACATAAACATAATGTTTTTATTCCTTAAACCCCTTCCTCCTGTGCAAGGTAGCAAATCGACCGCGCATGCCTGGTTGGCTTCTGCCTTTCCGTTTCTTCATTTCTTACCTGTCTTCTCAGTCTAGTTCTCTCTTACGTGAAAAGCGCGAACAAGGACGTGAAACTAGCGTTCCCTAAGAAACCTTCATTCTCTCGTCAACGATATCTCCTTTGTTTACGAGAGACGGCTATCTTCGATAGCGATCTTTTACTTCTCCTCACGAATGTTCCACCCTTTCATCAGTCTACATGCAAAGCGCTTGCAATCTGCACGCTGTCCTTTTCTCTTTTCCCTTTTTTGCTGCTGTTATCCGCCTCGTGCGCTGCTGCTTTCAGTGGTACTGGTGGCGCCACCAACGGCGGACGGTGGCGATAGGTGGATCTGCGCGGCTCAGAGAAGCCGTGGGTAAAGCGCCTGTTACTCTCCGTTTTTCTATTCATGTTTCATTCTGGTTTGATATTTGTACTGCCGACGCTGCTCCACTAGACAACCATGCGGTCTGTTACGTCCATTGTTCTATATTATTTGTTTTAAAATGACAGGCCCGTTTTTTAATGCGTGCGCGCGATGCACTGCGCACGTTTCTTACGTGCATGTGTCCAAGTTGTTTGCGTGATCTGTTAACACAGATGAAATAAAAATTGTTGCAGTACAAAACAGCATTCTTGTTTTATTGAACACCCCAAACAGTACAACAACAATGACTATTACGGCTGTATGCCTGCTTAAGAAACGCACAAAAGACACGCGATTTTATCTTCGCCCAACACTCGTAGCACTCAACTAGGCCAAGAAAACCAAAATCTAACTTGCTGAACGTTTTAACAGCCGTCACACAGCTGCATAATAATGCGTGAAAGTACTGTAGCAAATGACCAACAAACATTCACACAGCGTTTTTTTTTTGTTCACAGACCGTATTAACATATGAGAAAGTTCTAACTGCATTGCAATCACATAATTCGGAATATCTAATCACTTTCACCATTGAAGCCACAATCCTCTAACACATGCGCTTTAAATTGAGCATGGTATTACTCAGACTTATGCAGGAAATGCGCACCCGTGGCATTACTCAGATTTATATAGGAAATGCGCACGCGTGCAATGTATCTCGTATGCTAGATTCTCCTTTGGTACGTGCAGCTCAAAATAAAATGCGATTCTAGAAGTAATGTTCGTGGAGTAGCGAGCATATAGCAGAACAACTACTTACAGCTTCACTTACCTTTGCCAAAACGGTATTCCAATTGCAATTCAATATTAACCGACGCAACAACAATAACAACACGCCTGTTGCACACAGGCGTACCAGGTTGACGCTCGAGGCCAAGCGCGGTATTTTAAGTGTAGCACAATCGTGCGCGTACAGTACGCTAGAATATTCTGGCACAATGTCGTCAAGCTTGCAGTCACTTCAGCGGTTCCCACGATGTAGCACCAGTTGACGTCCTCGCGTCATCAAACTGCTACGACGCCGAGAACTACACACACAGCTGACTTGGAAAAACGCGGTCTTGCAGGAGGCCATCTTGTCCCGCAACCAACGGACAAAAGTACACAACTGAGGCGTCTGAAACATTGCCGTTGATGAGATGGCAGCTGAACGAAATCAGGGCTCGTCGTCCGACGTGTGGCCACCGCCTTAACACAATATTAACGTTGCAACGTTCAAGGAAGACGCGACGAGCCCAGCCGGTCTTGTCGGGTACACTACAGCACAGTGCACAGCGCGCGCTCTCACGGCCACCGAAAGAAATAAAAGAAAGTGGAGAGAGGAGTTAGCTTGGAGCATGGCCAGTCGGTGGAAGCAAGAGGACGTGTTGCGTCGTCGGTGTGGCGTATTGTCGAGAGATGGCGCTAGTTTGTTTTTGCGCAACGAAATCGCAAACTTGATTCAAAATGCATGGGATCCTATGGGGGGTTGGGAGAGGGCACATCTTCCTTTCTCCTCGCTAGTCACCAGGGGAGCCGAGCGGTGGCGCCACCATACCGATGCACGAGGCGGATAGGCATCGTACAGTCGAGTTTTCCAGTGCGACTGCAGCGCCAGAGCGCAAAGCCTGGCGGACAAAAAAAGCAATAATGAGACGGGGTCCGTCAAAATTGAACGCGATGCGCGCGTCTCCCTCCCTGCGCGAGTGCGCGGATTGTGGCCGGGCTACACGGGGGACGCGTGAGCGCGTCTACTTTCTGCGTGCCCCTAACGGCCAATGTCAGCGGACTTGGGACGGGCCAGTGCGAGGAACGCAGCTCCCTCTGGCCAGTGTACGGTGCCTATAGCGCAGCTGTTTTGGCAGCTGTTTTAGCGTACGTGGTGCAACGTGGTTATTATGAGCCGGCTCTCGACAGGATGCAAAGCACGACGAGACTGCACGCCTTTTTTTCCGAACCTGCACAGCACGGCTGCGTTCTATCAGATTATGCAGAAAAAAAATGCGTGGAAGTTGTAGAACAGAGAAACGCAGATTCGAAAGATAATTTTTAGCTGCAGTTTCCTCAGCGTTCGAGGAGAAAAACGAGACAACATGGCCGTACTAGGAGCCACGAGGCTGTCAAGGGAGCCCTCTCTCGAACGCAGGCATTCCGCAAATGGAATAACGCCATAATACTATTCCACGAGACATGGTAATGCGCTCTCTTCTATTCAATACGAATGAAAAGGACGCCGCATGCATATACGGTCCTACTTTTTGTTTTTCCTTTTGCCGAGCCTAGATTTCTTTCGACTCGTGTTTTTTCTCTGCTTCCTGCATCTGTGGCGCCTGCGTCAGTAAAAACGAAACTTTTCGGACGGAAATAAAATTTAGACTCGGCCGCTTTCGTTTGCCCTGGAACGCGCGGCCTCCTTTTTTCATCGAAAGCGCAGCAAATAAATGCAAAAGAACCGCTCCTTACTCGAACGCGTGCGTGAAAAGTAAACGAGAAATATAAAGCTGGTTTACACAAAATATTCGAAAGGCAGTACAAGTGCCGGCGCATCTATCGAACTGCGCAAATAATTCGACGCGATAGGTCGAGGTAGCTGCTATTGAGAAGGATTCGTTGAAGAAAACAAAGAAAAAAAGAAGACGCTCGCGAGAAGGAAATCGAATTAAATACATTTGAGAAAGCGGAATCCTCGAGAATGGATTCGCTATGTAAGAAGTGGAGCGTATATGGAAAACATGCCACCGGAATAATCAATATGGATAGCGTAGACAACTGAACAACAGCAAGGACGGCGAACAAGTCGTTGATGCAGAGTTCTCGTAGAAATATCGGTATTGCAAAGTAAGCAACGTTCTATAGCGAAGCAGCAAGATTTAGAATAACACGAAGTGGAATAAAGAAAAAAACTAAACATCCGATGGCACGTTGCCGTCGAAACAAGAGACTGTCACGTCTAAGAAGTCAGCGCACTGAGTGATCATGGGAAAAAAGAAAAACGGAAAGTGTCAACGGAAATACACGCCTCAATTCGGGACAACAAAGGGAAGGAAAATAATAGAAGTAATACCTGTGCAGTAGCACGGAAAGTTTCTTTTATTTTGCTTAATTCTTTCAAAATAGTTTTTACCTGTTTGTGTGCTCGTTGGAAGGAAATGTTTTAAACGAATCTAAGGCGAAACCTTCGAACTGAGTGTTTCAAGGGAAACTCGGAGATCGGTTTACGGTTCGACGATGTGGTTCAAGTACTCGTGGTAAGCATTCGTCTTAAAGTATTCTGCAAGTAAATTGCGAGCTTAGATGTTAAATAGCCAAGTAAAGTCCTAGACTTCGTCTTCGTATCAAGTGGCTGAAAGTATGCCAGTTTCCCTATACCATTCCATATACCATTCCGAAAATTCCGTATGTTTCCGTAAAATTATTACGGAAAAATATGGCAACTATATGGAAAACGTGAGGACTCTATGTGGATCCGTAGGGACAACATCTGGAATTACGCAACGCTTCAGTAGGGTTAACCTGATCATATTCAGTTGCTCGGCCATCGCCGAACATAGGCGGTTCACTAGGTTGCGGATCTGTGGAAGAAATGTTTGCTGAAATTCGTACTTTTTTCTATAGTGATGATATGCAGTTGCGGAACAAGGGTGTCGCTGAAGCCAACGTTCTTCCGGTATTATACCTACGCTTGTCCATCGCCGCAGTGCAGCAGACAATGTTTTTCGAAGCACCGATAATAATGTGCAAGGAGGTTTCAAGCCTTCTGCTCTAATACGTACGAGACACTAAACTTCCAGACATTTGGTGGAACGCTCATGAAAAGTGAAAGCGACATATCGGTAGAGCGTAAGCCGACCCAGACTGCCCAGCTAAATCTGCCTCTGGAAGGCGCCTAAACCGACCAACCAACTCACTATCGATCAGCAGTGGCTACAGGGCACTTCCATAGTCACCATGTCGCAAGTCATTGGCTCGGTCGTTTGCCTCATCTGAGACTGTATCTGTTCTTTCAGATCTCCGCATTCACCACTGAAAACTATAACGTAACCTTCGACGGGATGCATGCGCCCTAATCATAACGTGCGTCGGCCTTCTTTACCACTGCTCTGCCCGAGGGCCGCCTAGAGAAACGAGGCACATCTTCTGGTAAACTTCCCCACCTTTCGCATCTCATTTAACTCTTTCGCCGCGCTATATCGTGTATATGTAATGGTCATAACTACTTTTGGTATAAAATCCCAAAGGTCAGTATTGCTTTTTTGTTTACCCGGCTTAAAGGAGCCATGACATTTAGGATGACTGCCAGTTGGGCGTGTTGGTATAGGTTCATGATGAAACAAGCGCAAAATATACGAAGACTCAGAAAGGACACAGGACGGAGCGCTTTACTAGCAACTGAAAATTTATTTTGGAAAGAACAATCTTATATATGCATAACATGCATCCTCGTCACCACACACCACCCTTGTTAACACAGAGTGAATCAACAAAACACCACTTCGATAACCCATCGCATACATCAAGTAAACACGTGTTAAGCCCTCCCCCCCCTTCAAACAAGAAAAAAATAAGAAAAAGATAAGAAAAAAAATTTTTTTTTAATATGCATAAAACTAAAGTAATGTGGAACAATCTTGGCAGAGAACAGCGCTTTGCGATAGGTGGCGAGACGCTGGAAGTTGTAAAGGAGTACGTCTACTTAGGACAGGTAGTAACCGCGGAGCCGAACCATGAGAGTGAAATAACTAGAAGAATTAGGATGGGATGGGGCTCATTCGGCAAGCATTATCAAATCATGAATAGTAATCTACCACTATCCCTCAAGAGGAAGGTATATAACAGCTGCATCCTACCGGTACTTACCTACGGAGCAGAAACCTGGAGACTTACAAAGAGGGTTCAACTTAAATTGAGGACGACGCAGCGAGCGATGGAAAGGAAAATGATAGAGAGGAGAGGTTGAGGAAAGGAAAAGACGCAACTTCTGCCTTTTCCTTTCCTCAACCTCTCCTCTCTATCATTTTCCTTTCCATCGGTGTAACCTTAAGAGACAGGAAGAGAGCAGAGTGGGTCAGGGAACAAACGGGGGTTAAGGATATCATAGTTGAAATTAAGAAGAAGAAATGGATATGGGCCGGCCACGTAGCACGTCGGCAGGATAACCGGTGGTCATTAAGGGTAACTGACTGGATTCCAAGGGATGGCAAACGCGTGAGGGGGAGACAAAAAATTAGGTGGGTAGATGAGATTAAGAAGTTTGCAGGTATAACGTGGCAGCAGAAAGCACAGGACCGGGTTGATTGGCGGAACATGGGAGAGGCCTTTGCCCTGCAGTGGGCGTAGACAGGCTGGTGATGATGATGATGATGATGATGAAGACCGTGGTCTGCGTTTGTGAAGTGCTGCGTGGTGATGTGATGTGCTTCGTTCACGGAATGTTGTACACCTGCAAGCTCTCTTCTAATGGAGCAGTGCTGTGGGCCCAAGTGTCGTCGATATTGGCGATGTACCGAAGGTTCCAGTGGTTTCATTCTCCCAAGGCGACTAAAAAGAGAAATGAGAGCGTGCCGTTCATCGGGATGACATCGATATGCATTCTCTCCGTGATTCAAAGGTATGTGTAGTCTATGCTACTTGCTTTTCAGATGTTTTTTGAAGGCACCACCTCTAACACGTTCAGTTATTTCGATAAAATAATGTCGTGTGCACTTCTGACTTGTTAGCGAAAGCCTTGACATAAGGCACATTTAGCTGAGCGTGGCAGACGCTCACCCCCGCGATGGTGTAGCGTCTCTAGAGAGTGCATAGATTTCCCGTTTTTGACGAGCGCGTCTTGCCGAGACGCGGTGAGCTTGTCTGCAAAACGACGGCGAAACGAATTAGACGCACCTTCATGCTCCAATCAAGCGACTTCACAAGCGGTGCGAGAGATGCGTTTTGAGTTCCGCTGCTCGCACCCCGAACTCATAAAAATGGAGCAATAAACGCGCGTGGCAGTCTTCCCAGAACAGGCGTTTTAGGGGCGAAGCTCCTTAAGGCGGCACCCGTTTGTCCCTCGTAGTCGTAGTAGTGCGTAACCAGTCGTAACGCTAGTACCAGATCTTGACCTCCAAGGTGGTGCCGGTGGGAGATTTTTCCTGTGCGTTGTTGAACAATAAAAAATTCGCAGCGTGCGCGTTAACTAAAAGCCGAATTCTTCTGTCTCTCATTCCCCATTAGCAGCCATTGGCATGTTCCAGTAGGAAACGTTAGTAGAAGTAGAAGTGTAAGTGTTAGCTAAAAGCCGACTTCTGTCTCTCATTCCCATTAGCAGCCATTGTTTACCTCCAAGGCAGTGCCTGGTGAGATTTCTCCTGTGCGTGATTAAACAATAAAAATTTTGTTCAAAACACCGTTGATTTATGAAATAAACCAACGAAAGACGCCAGATGTTTTCTAAAAGCAAAACGAAAGAACGCCAGATGTTTCTAAAGCAAAACGAAAAGACGCCAGCTGCTTAACGAAAGACGCCAGATGTTTTATAAAGCAATGGTTTTCTAAACAATGAAAATTCACAGCGTACATATAAAATTAAAGTGAGCTGCAAGTCGTCATAACTCATCGAACCTTTAGTATAAACGCGCCCGATCTCACGTCGGTGATGATGTACTGGGCAGAATTACGGAAGATTCACGGTTTACCGATGAACCTCCGCAGCTTCGCCCACTCATCATCATTCACTCCGTGGATATGCTGTGATTTTTTTTTTCCTTCAGGGTCGGTAAACATTTCGCTATTTGCGCGTAGCACCGCGGGCTTCTTTTGACTGACAAAAGCTAAGGAGTGTCGGTGCGTGGCGTCGTGCATCTGTTTTGTACATAGTATTTCTTACCGGTGCTCCGACCACTTTTCACGGTATTGTAATTATGCGCCAGTCACGCCAACACCTTCGCCTAATTTGTTTCCTTGAATTGTGTACTGCTGCAAGTCAGCCGAATTGGGATGCCTGTAGACATCTCATAGATTTTGTTGTATTGTAACTGAGCAAATAAGGAGCACAGTGGAACGGAAAACCTGTCATAAACCGCTTCCTTAAATGGTTTTCAGGCGTTTGAGCTCGATGTCAAGACAGACCACTTAAGGACGACTACCAAGTACACCGATCCAAGAACCGACAGGACAGAAGTAGCTCCCATGGGGGCTACTCGGCTGACTCTGGACCTCTGGACGCAGTGCCGACAATTTTTCTCAGTTTACCAAATAAATAGGAACAGTTTCTGCGCATCTTATGGACAGTGTGACGTGTGTGCGTGTGTGTGTGTGTGTAAATAAAGAATGAAGTATGAATCAAAGTTACCTTATTTATTTCGTCACTTTTCGGGGCTATCAACCTTCGCATTTATAAATCGGTCACATTTTCGATAGCGCACAATCTTTTCTTATTTTTAAGTGGAATAATAAGTCGCTTACAGACCAATCACCAAAGACTCTATAGCGTAACACATTCCTGAGCCAGCGCCAATCCCGACGCAAAAGGCAAGATAAAGCTGTTACGCATGTAAAACTAGCCGCGAACGCTTTATCATTTCATAGGAGACGATAGTGGCAATGGCTTCACTGTCTCCCGCGCGTTCGCTCGCTCGGTCAAGACGCGTGACGTCACGGCGGCAGTGAGCAGGCCTGAATTTTTTTCTAGGTGGCATTGCTATAGCCCCATCCGCTCCCGCACCGTTCTCAGACTTCTTTTTTTTTTTAGCTTGGTCGGTACGGAATTCGGCTCTCCGAGAGATTCCGTTCGTTTCTCCAGATCTTATTCGGCAGACTGCTACGTGGCCCATCTTGCAACATCCGCGTAGCGCACAGAATTTTTTCCGCTCCTTGTGGGCTAACTTGTATTCTTAGTCCAGAGAGCACTGGAACAAAAGGGAAACCTCGAAGTGAGCCGTTCGGTGGTGGTTGTAAAATTGATCGGGACCGCGAATCTCGCCAAGAGGCCCTTGTATTAAGAAAGGACGTTTGTTTATTGTGCTGGTCAGTTTTGTTTTGTTGCGTTTTCTTTCTGACAGTGGTTAGGTGAACAGGAAAGAGAAATATTAGCCTACAAATTCACAATGAAGTTTCGTACTTCTATAGAAGTTACTATTTCTTTAAGAATAAATGTGCGTGAAGGAGAGGTTGGCGTCGTGTGTGATGCCTACAGCTCCTAACAGCGTTGACATGTTTTGAAATTCTGGCTCAAGTTACGTAGGACACCTCGTATTTGCAGAGCGCTCCTTCTCCAATGCATCTGCTGGTTCGGTATTAACGTGACAGCGTTGATGGCCTTGGTTAGCAGAGATTCCGGTGTTGGCGTCGGCGTCGGCGTCGGCGTCGGTGTCGTTGGTTATGTGCGAAAAATCATCATCTTGTTCGTGACCGAAAAATCGTGAACGATGAAAATAAAATAAAAAAACTTAGAGGATGCTTGAGCTTCGTCTTCAATAGTAGAACGAG
This sequence comes from Rhipicephalus sanguineus, assembly GCF_013339695.2. Taxonomy (NCBI): domain Eukaryota; kingdom Metazoa; phylum Arthropoda; class Arachnida; order Ixodida; family Ixodidae; genus Rhipicephalus; species Rhipicephalus sanguineus. Next base: position 27,478,961 of record NC_051186.1, on the reverse strand, counting down.
ATAGCGTAATCGGAGACCGTGCGCATCGCCTTCTCAATTGCTAGCGTAGCTTCGGTTTTCGGTGAATGGCTCAACCATGCCGTAAGGAAACGAATCACTGTGTGCGTAACATTGGCGTTTCAACACTATCCTAGAACGTCTACTGAAAGTACAGTTGTTAAGTGCGCACTACGCCATAATTCTTCCTTTTGCGAATCAAGCGAAGGGCCCACTACGCGTTGGCTAGGCAATACGCGAACCTACGCAGCTGTTCGTTGTGTTGATGCTTTTGCAGCTGTTGATCATTAAATATGTCTGAGCGCTTTGTAACGGGTGGGCCTTTAAAACAACCCTTCGTTGCGCAACAGGGTGGCTACTTGGGCTGGTTGGTATTGCATTCTAAAAGGAAAATACTTTCTTTGCGCGCAGAACTTTTGAGAAAAGAAGTCAGATAGGACAGAGCGCACACTTACAGCCAGTTTATTGTTCAGATGGTGCGAATATATATATGTAATTAAGAGGGCGAGAAGATGACACACAGAGAAAGGGAACGTGACGGCGCACGTGCAATACCATCGTATTCACATCTTTAAATCACGTTTAAACTAAGAATATACTCGTATGCATTGTCCAACAAGTCGATAGACGGGGTACTTACACACTAAGTTCCTGCCTTGCGAAGTAATTGCCAAGTAATTGCAAGATATAGGGACAAGAGGGCACGTGAAATACATGAAGCTTTTTTTCTACTTGCAAGGCAGGAACTGAGTGTGTAAGTGCCCCGTCTATCAACTTGTTGTACAATGAATACGAGTACATTCTTCGCAAGGCAGGTACACAAGGGAAGCGCTTGTCCCTTGTGTACTTTCCTTGTGTGCCGTGTTTATATTGCGCTAAGTAATTTTTTATCTGAATAAGAAGTTCTTGCACGTGCGCCGTCACTTTCCCTTTCTCTGTGTGTCATCTCCTCACCAACATGATTGCATATATTTTCGCACAATCTGAGCAATAAACTGGTTATAAATGTGCGCTCTGTTCTATCTGACTTCTTTTCTCAAACTTTCTGCGAACAAAGAAAGTATTTGCCTCGGTGCACAATTCCAATGTTTTGACGCCTGTCGCGATTCTACGCTTCTGCCACGCAATATCACACGCCGTTATACTATTGGAGACGAAGCTCAAGCGTCCTCCAAGTTTTTGTTTCCACAACTTCATTGTCTATTCGGGCCTGTGGACGTCCACTGTGGGGCGTTGTACAGGAATATGCATGCGTCCAATGTAGCATGACTGGTTGCGCAAGTTAGCTGGCAGAAGTTTTATATTCGAGAACATTGCTAAATGAACATACCCAGTGGCACGAGTTGCCATTTGGGGCAGATACCACAGCAGGCAACAAGTGAACACCTCGACCATGCTTGAGAAGAACGCCGCTTTTTAAGTGCGGAGCCCTTTAGGTGCCCGGGCTGTCGTCTCCTGTCCTTTCATGTCGTCGCGTAGCTTCACGGGGGCAAAAACCATGTATAGGCACCCGTCACTGACCAGAGGGCGCGATTGAGCTCTTATCGAACGCCTAAGTGTTGAGGGCACCAGCCGCCAGGGATACCAAGAAAATGAAACGCTCGCTGGACACATCGACACGCTCAAGTGTCTCCCTTTTGGGCGCCTCTTTCAACGAACGCTTCCTACATGCGTTCGTAATCATCTCAGGGATGTTGCCACCGCCTTCAATGCAGCACAAACGCGTTTAGAACGCGCTCTTTACAGGCTGTGCCAAGGCAGCACAAACGTTACAAACGCGTTTCAAGCGCACTGCATTGAGGCGGTGGCAAGTCACGTTCAATTCAAGGAGCGTTTCTGAACATGGAGGATGCGGAGGATAGACACTCGATTTTGCTGCGTCTACTCGCTAGGCTGTGTTTTCTGGCGCTACCATCGTATCTCGGAAACTGCATTGCCGGGTGCCTATAGCAATGCCTTGTATAGTATAAAATCGCCAAGGGGGGCGGGAAAGGAAGTGAAGGTGAGGAGGGGGGACGAAGGAGGGGAGAGCGTAAAGCATAGCATAGCCGTGTGCAGTATACCATAGCAAGGGGTGGGAAAGGGAAGGGGAGCGAGGAGGGGAATTAAAGCATAGCATAGCCGCGTAAAGTATAGCAACGGTGTCGGAAAAGGAAGCGAGGGGGAAGAGGAGGGAAGGCAGGAGGAGAGAGGGCGCCGCTGCATCACAAATTAAGGTTTCCTTTCCCGCTACGGACGCCGAGCAGCCCGCACGTTTGGAACGCCAGCGCTTGCTTGCCCGTGAATGCCAGCGTCGCCGAGGCGCAGGCGAATCACTGCTACGCACTTCTTTCAGCTTTCACGTTCAGTGCGACTGCATATATCTTTTTTTAGCCACGCGAACGCCGCAAAGACGAAGTGAACGCCCAGCTCGCGTGGTCACGGTATATTTTTTGCTTCATTTCTCTCACGCCACTCACGTCGGCTTTTCGTTCAAGGCCACGTTCGCATGAGACATAGAAGGATTTTGCGTTAATAAGCAGTTTATCAAGGCGAAAACCTTAGATGCCTCATCAAACGCGAAAAGTGACTGCGGCGTCGGCGGTGTCAACACGACTGACGCAAAAAATCAGCCCGTGATGACGTCCCATGTCACCAATATGTGTGACTTGGCTATGACGCCACATGATCGCGTCATCACATGGCATCGTCGCTTGGTCAAAGATGGGCCGATTCCGGAGGCACTGCAATGCCACGTGACTTGCGGAAAGCTTCCAACTGCCTCCGGTCGGAGGCAGTGCAAAACCACGTTGGGTGCGGAAGGGGGGGGGGTGATCAATGTAATCGACTGAGAAGAAAGAGAAGAAGATGCCTTTCGCCTTCCAGTCGTCGTCCTACGCAAATGCTCAAGGGTTGGTTGGTTGGTTGCGAAACTTTTTTTAGGCTCTCCAAGACGCACTTTAGCGCGCAGCGGGCAACTCCAACGTCGGGACCGTTACGCCAAGCCTGTCGGCCACTCCGCGGGCCTGCTGGACGGCCCAGAGTTGGTCTGCCACGACCGTGTGAATTTTGATTAAAAACTGCATTCCACCTACTGCAGACCGACTATGCAGACGCGCCAAAAAAGAAAAAAAGGAAGAAAGAATTGACCGGCGATTACGATACCGCCTAATGCGAATTCTGAGCACAGCTTCGTGTTGGGGCAAGGAAAACTGTGTCTAAAGTTTGGCTATCCGCAAGGTATCCACTACGCCTTAAGTCGTAATTTTTCTGATGTAGGACAGCACCTATTACGCCATATTTGTCTTTCTGCGGATAAGCGAGGTACCCGCTACACATCTGTAAAGTATTATGTGCACTTTGTTGATGCTGCATGTGGCTGATGAGCACTTTGCAGTGGGTAGGAAGCATCAAACCACACACTCGTTGCGCAATTAGCGTTGTGTGATGACTGGTTGTTATTTTACTCTTCTACCACGCTATCTTACATATGTTAACGAGGTTCCTTGCCCGACATGACGCCTGTACAGGGTCTTTCTGCAAATGAGTTTCAAGCGCCACCATGGCTCTGTGGTAGAATACTCGACTACCGCGCAGAGGGCCCGAGTTCAAATCCCATCCGATCCTTGGTTTTGTTTTGTCATTTCATTTTTTCAAGTCTATCGGTTGCGCCACCGACGACGACGGCGACAACGACCCCACTCGAAGCAGGAACGGGTGCCTCAGAGCGGCGCTCTTAAACCACAGGTAGGCCTAGAATGGACGGATAAAGAAAAAGGGCCGTTGTATGATGCAGTCTAAGTTAATGGTCCTCTTTTCCGCTAACCGCATGCTGACCAATTATCGCGATAAGCACCTGACGTAAAATGAATTTACACAGCGATTAGACAGCTCGCTACGACGTCGATATTAAACGACAGCAGGTAACAGCATCGAGGGAGACAGCTGCTTTATATATCATTTACACGCGACAGTCATTTTCATCCAGGAAAATATATAAAAAGGGCGTGATTTTGTTATGGCGCTGCCGTCAGCTTGAAAGCTTCAGCACTGATGACACGAAAGGTGCGTCATTTGACGCGACATCGAGGCACGCTATTCAGTGTGGCGATAACGGACCTCATAAATGAGCTTCTATGAACAAACCTCTGCGCCTATTCACAAACCATGCGGTCGTAGAAGGGATGCCGTGTTTGTCGCGAGACTCATTTTTCTCTGCAACTGATCTTGCGTGACGCCGAGCGGCAATAACGCGACACGCAGTCTGCGAAAGATTGTACCCATTATGCGTACACCATCGCGGCATCGATCTTGATTTGTTCCGTCACGCAGAGCTTTTTACAGGCAAAATAAATTAAGTTGCCATTCTTGATTGCTGCTTCCTCGTGATGTTTCTGTAGTGCACCATTGGCTTCGGGTGGAACTGCAGCACTGACGAGTCAGAACATTATAGGCAACTGGTGAGATTCCTTTTCTTTTAAATGTGTTAAGGGACCGCCCCATGTTTGGGGGTATGTTTTATTATTAGTTTAGAACAATGGTAGCGATAATCGCTTTGTGGTCGCTGTGGTAGACCATGATTGGTTCCGCAACCATTCTCAGCGAGACGAATTTGTTCCTTTCGTAGAGCATTGTATTCACACTATTCTTCTGGTGTCCTTAATTTCCGTGGTCTACCCGTGGCAGTGTTAGAGTGAACTGAATGAGTTGCTAGAAGGGTACCTTTGTCGTCTTACTCCATCACGTGTCATTTCAGCGCCCGTGCCTGAATCACCTTTCCATACCCGTGACAATATGAATGAGTTGCTAGATGGACCATTTACATATGAAAGCGGGAAACAAACGCGGGGAGAAGGAAGGGCCGTTTGACGTCATTCGAAGCCATCGGGTAAAGGGCACAGAAGCTGCAACCTAATCTTTACAGGGAAAGCGTGGGAGGGTGTTCCCATTGTTCACAGGCGCCTCATCATCGATCATGCGGTTTTGATTATTGGTCTGTGGTTTTCTTTATTGAAACGAATACTGAGCCCTATGCTGTATGTCTGAGTACAAAGAAAGATATGCCGTTTGCCTTCAGTTGTTAAAGTGCCCAGATAGCCGAGGGGTTAAGACGCTTGGCTTCGGATCTGGGTTACGCGGGTTAGAACCACGCCACCTCACGAGGAATTTTCTTTCTTTCTTTCTCCCTCTCTTTTTATATCACTTTCCCTGACTCCCTTGCTATACGCCGCCCGTCTGTTGCCCAATGTCTGTGGCACATATCTGTTCATGATGATGGCAGTTCAGTGTTTATGCCACAATATTTTCCGATCAACGAGAGGTATACAGCTTCGCTGCAAAACAGTAGAATGGAGACCGTAGAACAGAAAATAGATAATTGAAAAACAAATCAGATAATCCCAAGAACATCTCCCGCTAAAGGGGACCATGAGGCGATGCGAAGCCGGAGCACTTGCACGATCGCGTTCCGTTGGCGTTCGATGGGCATGCTACCGACCTCGCGTCGTGGAACGCGAAGAGGGACGCTACGCGCGTCGTATCTTCCATCTAGCCTGGCCGTTAATTCTCACAGGGCGAGCGGGGAACGCGGTCGACAGGCAGGCGAGAGGGGGGCAGCGTAGGAGAGGAGAGAGAAGGGGAGGGGACGCGCATGCGCTCGAGCTCATCGCGGCGTTGCGCAGGAGAGAATTTCGGCATGTCTAGCCCGCGTTTCAGAGGAAGAGTGGAAAGGGGGATGGGAGAGGGGGATGGGAGAGGGAAAGTGGAGAGGGGAGGGGAAGGGACAGTGGAGAGGGGTAGGGGAGAGGGTGAGTGGAGAGGGGGTGTGTGGAGAGGGTATGCGCATGCGCAGTAAGGGTGGTCACGCCGCACACCACCGGATTGAGCTCGGCCTTAAGATACTTCGCATCTAAAACAGCAGAAAAGGACATCAAATATCGCATAAGCACATGAAGAGAACGCAAGGGAGCAGAAAATAGCAGATAAACGCAAGAAAAGAACAGAAAAGAGCAGATAAACTTAACGGAAACACATGCGAATCAATGCTGCGCAGTTCGTACATATTTCATTTGGTGTGCAACTGTCTTTGATTTTTTTTTTTTTTAATCTTCGTTGGGCGCATTGTCTATCTATTGGCTGAAGGGGCGTTTCCCCGAGAAACACATGGACTCTGAAGCGCATGGCTGCAGCCGAATAATACTTTATTAAATATGTTTAAATACACTTTTAGTGTTGATCACAACCTGCGTTTGATATAATTTTTTATGTGATAGCAACTATGCGGGGCACGACATCGCGCCTACGATGCCGAACTTACGATGGCTGTTGTTACAGGCTGCGCTAACGTGGATGGTCTCGCCCAAGCGTCTGCGCCCGGATGGACGAACCACTGCCGACATGCTACAGCCACCTGCCAATCTGCACCGACGATCAAGGTAAACTGGTAGCGTAACTTCCGTAGAAGCCCACGTGTCAAGCCGGCGGCTAGTTGTTGCAACAGTCGCCATCTATGTGAGGAGGGGACAAACTGAATTAAAAAAAAAGAAAAAGATGACGTCACAACCGGAAGCGGAAATGACGTCACGTTTTAACGCGATGGGCGCGAAATTATGAAATTTTTTGACAGGGCGCCGCTTCTTACTTTTTTTTATAGCTGCACGTTCTTTTTCTTATAACTATGACGGCTCCATAATGGAAGCCTCCAAGATAACGGGAAGACGAAAAAGACATATTTGATAAATAAGGTGTATTTTATTGGCGAAATATTGCAGTTGAACAGGATATTACCCCAAAATATATAACACAGAAATCAGAAGTAGCATAACAATTCAACGTGCACACTGTGATGGTGTAATGTGGGCCCAGGATCCGAAATAATTCAACCGGCAGTCAGGTGATTCTGTACACACAACACAGACTTTAACACAACCGATAACTCTGACGATTCACACACAACACACTACAGCATTCCTTATTTACATCCTAAACGTCCTACGCGCCTCGCACACAAACTGTCCTACTCGCCGTTATGAACTGTTGCCGCTGCGGCGAGGTCGGTCGTCACCGGTACTCCTTGGGCAGTCAACAGTCACGCTGCCTTGACCGTGGCGAGGTGGTAGTGGTGGTGATGATGGCACTGCAGGTCGGTAGATCACCAGGCCACTGCAGCGCAGGTTAGCTGCCCGTCGCCAACATGAGCCGCGGCCACCTCGTGACACCACTCGGGCCCAAGGACCTCAGGCCAGGAACAGACTAGGCTGCCGGTCTCTGTGTCAGCACCGGGCACAGAGCGGGAATCAGGCTCACCAGGTCCACATGGCTGCCGGACGCCTGGTTAAGCGATGTCGCGACCAGAACCGCCGACCAGCGGCTGCCGTTCCAACCGTGTCGCGCTCCAACTCCTCGAGCCGCACGCCCCGCTCGCGCTTCCTTTTCGTCGTCTTCCCCTCCAAGGCGTACCGCAGAGCAGAACTGTCGTTCCCTTTTCGCCCCGTCACGGGCCACACAATCCACATCATCACACACACAAACCTTGCACACGTGTTGCTCTTGCATCGTAGACAGCGCAGCGTTTCTTCGCGTAGCGTGGCGGACTCATCGTCCCGAAGGGCGACAGCCCGCCGGCCGTGCGCTGGCAAAACACAGTCACTGAAACGATTCCCGATGGCTGCGATGGGCTATATTACCTTCTGCCAAGTACCACGACTAGAAAACAACGGTTATGCGAGGAAATATCTACGGACGACAGGCACAAACCTACTGCGCAAAAATGAGCGACGCCATTTGAATCTCAAAATGCGCAAAACCGTTGTCCCATGTTACCAGACTGCCTGCATGTGCCCGCTGTTTCTGAAAATAAACGAAAAAAAAAAAATTGGCCACTCAACCACATTCCCAAGACTAAAGTTTGATTAAAGTAATCTACTAATTTAATTCGTGACAAATAAATTTAAAACTAATGAAAATAAACGCTTAATTAATTTTTTGTTTTCATTATTTGTCCCCCCCTCACCTAGTAGCGCTTTAATCGTCACGCGGGTGTTGATGTTTGTCGCAATAGGTTTCCGACCACTTTTCGTTCCGACTTTCGCGACCTATTTAGATTGACCTTGCCGACGATTGCGCACTTCAATTCACCTACAGCTGGTCTTAGACAGACCCGACTGGCCCACCTGGCAACCTGGGATCACATCAAGGGCATTCGAGGCGGCCAGCGCGGGATATAAAGGACAGACAGCTGACTCCCCCTTCGGGCACGACATCGCACCTACGATGCCGAACTTACGATGGCTGTTGTTACAGGTTAGTTACCTGAAAGGTACAAATTGTACTAGGAGTAGTAATTATTGTTTTTTGGCGGTGTCGTGCCCACCCCAGTATGCTGACAAGTTGAAATCTTTGATGTCTTTGTTTACTTGCAAGTGTCGCGCCTTGTCGGCCATTTTGTTATTGCTTTCGGGCGATATAGAATCTAATCCTGGCCCCATGACAAAAGCTGAAGCAGAATCGTTTGCCCAAGCGTTAGATGCCATCCGCAAACTTGAAGAATGCCAGGCTTCTTTGACGGCCGAGTTGAAAACTGCCAAGGAGAAGCAAGTCGAAGCTGACAACAAAATTAAACTTCTAAGCGACAAAGTTGCGTCTCTGGAAAGAGCCACAGCGTCAAGACACCCATCTGAAGTTGCGCCAGATTCTGACGCTGTACGTGTTCTGTCTGAGCAGGTAGCGGCTATTAAGGCCCGCTGTAACGATTCCGAGAACAGAATGCGGCGTTCGAATCTGCTCTTCTTTGGTTTGGATGATGACACTACAGAGGATTGGGCAAAGTCAGAGAAGAAAATAATAAGACTTCTGCGCAGATAAGCTTGGCCTTAAAATGAATGAACAGCAATTTGATCGCCTACATCGGCTGGGAAAATATAGAGACGATAAGCGAAGACCTATAATAGCCAAGCTGACCCTTTTAAATGCGAAGCATTTCTTAGCGAACTTCTGCCAGTTTGAGCGTATCTATCTATCTATCTATCTATCTAGCCGCCTACGACTTTGGGCTCTCCTGGCCGTTTCGTTAATAGGATATACACCAAAATTGGTATGCCGTAACGTGACTTTATGACGAACATAAATGACAGGTCATAACATGAAAATCATGATATCCATGTCATGAAAGACATGATTTACATGCCACTGTTTTGGTGCTCTTGCGGCCGTTTCGTTAGTTTGATATATACCAAAATTGGTATGGCGTGACAATAGTGTATGACGAACACAAGTGACAGGTCCTAACGTGCAAATCATGACACGTATATCATGTACAGCATGATTTACATTCCACGCTCATGGTGCGCTGGCGGCCGTTTCGCTGGCTTGATATACACCAAAATTGGTATCGCGTGACGTGACTGTGTGGCGAACACAAATAACAGGTGGTAACATGAAAATCATGACACGCATGTCATGCACAACATTACTTAAGTGCCACGCTCATGGCACGCTGGCGGCCGTTTCGCTAGCTTGATATACACCAAAATTGGTATCTCGCGACGTACATGTGTGACGAAAACAAATAACAGGTGGTACCATGAAAATCATGACACGCATGTCATGCACATCATGACTTACGCGCTGGCGGCCGTTTCGTGAGCTTGGTATTCACCAAAATTGGTATCTCGCGACGTAACTGTGTGACGAAAACAAATAACAGGTGGTACCATGAAAATCATGACACGCGTGTCATGCACAGCATGACTTACGTGCCACGCTCATGGCGCGCTGGCGGCCGTTTCGCTAGCTTGATATACACCAAAATTGGTATCGCGTGACGTGACTGTATGACAAACATATATGACAGGTGGTAACTTGAAAATTATGATATGCACATAATTTACGGCATGATTTACATGCCATGCTCATTGTCCGATCGCGTCCGTTTCGCTAGCTTGATATACACCAAAACTGGTATCTCGCGACGTGACTGTGTGACGAACATAAATAATAGGTGGTAACACGAAAATCGTGACATGCATGTCATGTAGGGTATGATTTAGACGGTGCACTCGCGGCCATTATGTTAACTGGATATATACCTAAATTGGTGTGGCATGACAGGATTTTCGAACATAAATAGCAGGTCACGCATCCTATATGTGTAGCAGAATATATGTTTCATTAGCATGGCATATACCAGATTATACACGCATGCATGTATGACAATCTCGCGATGTATAGCGAACTAGATGTCATGACATGAATGACTTCATAAGCCTCAATGACAAACAAGACGATGTATGCAGCTCTTTCCTGGCTGCTTCGCATTACCTCGATTCTCACACTGCGTGGGATCTGCCGATTTTTTTAAGGACAAAGAACGTATTCTGTCATGCGCGCACAAACTTAAAGGTACATCAACTTCCATTCGTGAAGATGTCTCGCCGGAAACTCGACATGCCAGACGAAAACTAATTGAATTTGCAAAAGCGCAAAACAAAGTGTTTAGGCTTTCAGTGGACAAACTGCGCATCGACTCGATAACTTATATTTATGATAGTACTGGAAGCGCAGTTGTTCCGCTGAATACATAGCTCCGGTTGGAAGCATGCGCACAGAGTCACATAGCACCAAAGCTATGCCCTATCTCACCATCATTGTCTCTATCGTTCGCTAACATACGAAGCATACCATCCAAACGAGATCTCATTTCTTCGTTTTTGGAAGATAGTAGATCAGACATCATCGCATTTACGGAAACATGGCTGCACCCTGCAATAAAAGATGAAGTTTTTTCCTTTTCTAACACGTATAACCTATATAGATGTGACCGCTCTTTCAAAAGAGGAGGTGGTGTCTTGATAGGTATTAAAAAGACCATCACGTCATCTTTGATCAACACACATTCTGATCTTGAGATTATCTGGGTGGCCTGCACGATTTCGTCCTCCAAGATATTGATAGGCATTTGCTACGTGCACCGGATTCGAACGGCTCCTTCGTATGTGCTCTGCGCGACAGCATCAACAAAGCCTTTGAACTCTTCCAGGCTGATTTAACTTATCTTCTGGGTGACTTCAATTACCCGCTAATTGATTGGGGGAAATTAGCATCTTCCTGTCATACATCAACCGAATTCATCAATTTATGTTTAGATATCAACCTGTTTCAAACTGTTTCTAAACCTACACGCGGTACCCATGTTCTAGACCTTCTTCTTACGAACGCTCCTGAAACTATAGGCAACATAGAACACCTGGATGGTTTCAGCGATCACCATCTGCTTCAAGTGACGATAAACATAACACCACCCATGGCAGGTCTCATAACAAAGCAAATTCGAGACTACAATAAAGGTAATTTTATTGCAATAAATACGGAAATAAGAGCATTTTTTGAAAACACAATGTGGCCATCATTTTACAATAGATCCGTGGAAGAGAACTGGTTGTTGTTTAAAAATACTTTGTGCGCGTTGGTAGACAAATATGTTCCACTAGTTTCTATAACGAACGATAAATTAAACCCCAGGTTTACAAAAAAGCTCAAGCGCATGAGGAACAGAATGAAACGACTTTATAATATCGCTGAGAGCCTTTGCACATCATCTTCGTGGCAGAATTACAAATGCTATCTTAAAGCATATTGCTCAGCTTTAGGCCAAGCAAAGGACAAATATTTCTCTAAAGACCTTCCTGAACTACTTAAAAACAATCCAGCTAAGTTTTGGAACGTAATAAGCCCCAACCACGAATCTAATGATATCTGCTTACACAGCAGCAGCAATGTTCCTCTTCCAAATAGCGAGTGTTCATCGGCTCTTAATTCATTCTTCAGTTCCGTATTCACAAAGGAGGACACTTCAAGCGTACCTTACGTTTCTGATTTCAGCTACCAATACATGGAACTAGGGGTGTGCGAATATCAAAATTTTCGAATACGAATCGAATATCGAATATCAAAGGAAAAATGCCTCCACAGTAACAATATTTTATTTAACATGTAGCTGTTTAAAAAAAAACATTAACAGCCTGACTGGCAACAAAACATACACTGCTATCTCCAGAACACAATGTCCAGGCTAGCACAATGCACATCACAACGCAAGCAAATATCACGGAACAATGAAAGTAATGGCTAGATGTTGTCATGAAGAAGTATGAGTTGCTCTACATGATCAGGCAGCGGGCGCTCCCTTCTAACAGAGACACCCCCCCCCTGCCACTGAAAAGGCACGCTCGCTTGGAACAGAAGTGGCTCGTATAGGGAGGTACATGGGGCAAAGCTACGCCAGACTGGGGTATCTTAAAGTGCCTACAGTAAGCCACCAGTCACATGGGTCACTGTCTTTCTTCAGAAGTGGTCCCGCATAGTGAACGAGTGGTAGTGCGGCACGTTACGGGCGCATAATATTGAAAATGTACGGTTACATGATCGCCAACAGCGCAGCGCTGCACGTCGGAGATGCACCAGCAATAAATCATACGTATTGGGGCGCTCGTCGCAGGCAGATATCGTGCCTCCGTGTACTTACGATGTTTATCGCTCCTCTCGGCAACGTTTTTAGCTATACGAACGCAGCAGAAATGTGGAAGACGAGTTATTTTATGCATGATAATCGAATCACATATTCGAATTTTTCGAATATTCGAACTTATCGAATATTCGAAACATTCCGAATACACGATTTTCGAATCGAATACGAATATTTCGAACGTAATATTCGACGAATATTCGAAACTTTCGAATATTCGCACACCCCTACATGGAACCTATAGAAATCACATTGGAGGGACTATCATCACTCTTAAATAACCTTAAGATGTCTTCTTCTTGTGGCATAGATTGTATAAACTTAAAAATGTTACGAAATACAGTAACAGTGTCAAGTGAAATTCTTCTTCATATATTTAAGCAGTCACTCGCGACTGGCCTCCTTCCTACAGACTGGAAAATGGCAAAAATCATACCGGTATTTAAAAATGGCAATAAATCATCATGCGAAAATTACCGTCCAATCTCCTTGACATGCATTTCTTGCAAGTTACTGGAACACATTATCGCCTCGCAGATTTAGAGACACCTTGAGACTAACAAGTTCTTTTTTCATAATCAGCATGGTTTTGAAAGGGCCTATCGTGCGACACACAGTTGCTTGGATTTGTTACAGACCTACACACTAACCTGAACAACAACCAACAAACTGACTGCTTTTTTCTGGACTTTTCGAAGGCGTTTGATCGCGTCGCACACTGTCGCCTTACAGTGCTGGGCAGTATCGAAGATACATGTATCTTAGATACTATCTTAGATACTCTTTGGGTATCTTGTATCTGTATCGCGATACGTCTCGCAAAACGAGTATCTGTATCTGTATTTTCGATACATTCGAAAATGTATCGTGTATCTTAAGATACAAGATACTTCTATCGCAACACAACCGTGCGACACAATAATCACTGGCCAAGCTCCGCTTATCATGCTGGTACTGGTGCCACTAAGCCATCTGAATAAGTCTAAGGGCAGTGACGTTATTTTATTTTTACGCCAGAGTCATCCAGTGAGGGTAGAAGATCAGAAGACAAGCGCGCGGACGTCTACGCCCAGCCCACCTACCTTTTGTTTTCTCGATTTCTTTTCTTTTTAGTTGTGCCAATGCCGCGACACTTGCTCTTAGCCACTGTCCTGCGCCACGTACTCCACTGCGTGCGGCGTCTATCGCGCAAATTCTGATGTTGTTACAGTGTCGTTATTGGAGATTCTCTTGAGTCTTGCTCCGTAATGAAATGTGATGCGTGCAAGAATGGGGTTGCTTTGCGTCGCATGGATTTTACATATCAGCGATTAGAAGGATCTCGTGCATGTACGTTTGACTTGCATGCAATGAATTAACATATATGCAAATAAGATTCCAACAACTTTAGCACCACTGGTACTGATGCTAGGTCTAATAGAGCAAGCGTTTACCTAGCAGAAAATAACTTGGCGTACGACATTTTTCACTTCCATCTACATTTATTCAAACATTTATGACATCATAATTTGATTATTAGCACAAGTGCTTCCTTAGCTGTCATTTTGCATCACATACATTACCTAGGTCTTTGCATTGTTTTTCCGGTCTGGTCACTGCAGTATATGTCTTTTGTAACGCGCTCCCAAAATAAGATTTCTGCTTTATTTCTACTACTCTTTAGACATTTACACGTTGCCAAGGCGATCTTGAAAGCAATTATATAATTATGTAGGCCTGCCTTGAGTTTAGAGTACAAAATATTCTGTTTACCGCTTACGAAAATAGCGAAATTGAGTTTGCATTATAATAATGGAAATCATTAGGAGCCATCTTAAAGATGTTAGGGGATTCGAGAAACGTTGTTTTACTGAATGCTCCGTTTTACTCACGAACGTCCCAACGGGCCGTTTCAGGCAATTTTCCATAGGCACGGAATTTCCTATTGTCTCAACAGGTAAGACTTCATGCTCATAGTTAAGGGCGCCGTGTGTATTGTGTTTCTGCACTCATTCAATGTGAATGTTTGATACACAACCACCTCTATATTTTACTTATATTTATTTTCCTGTTTTAGGCCTTATATATTTTTCTTATTACTAATCGCCACGTAATGGGAGCTATAAGCGGCAATAGCGCGAATAGCGGCGGTGTCCTGCGACGCTTTGTGCAACTATACATTACGTCTGAGACATTTCTGTGTTGCACATGTTCTCTCGTTGAAGAAAAATTGCTAAAAGATTGCACGTTAGTGAGTGTATAAACAAAGAATCCCTTACGCTAGCAGCTAAGTAGAACATGAAAATTCATTGCTGTTTTACGTCATCTACGTATACACCACGGGGTCTCAGACTCAGCTCATAGCCGGTGGGCCGCAGTCGCGAAATTTAGCTCCAAAAGCTGGGACAGTGAAGATAGTGGGGTCGGAGAGAGGTTGAACAAAATGACGTTGCCATTTGAAAGGAAGCCCCTCCCATATCTCATATACAGGTCATTTCTGAAGGGGATTTGGAGTCAGGATTAGAGAAACATCGATGCCGATGTATAAACCGAGTGAAATCTGGACGCGGATTGAAATATAGAGTTTTTGCTTCATGGTTATGTTTCAGTACATGGTGAACACATGTTCCTCACGAAAGAAATGCTTGAGACCAGTCATGTCTGTGTAGCTCACGAACATACTTATATAGAAAATAAAAAAAAAATGGGACGGAGATGGTCATGTGTGCCGGCCGGGCCCCTAGCGAATGGTCTCAAACCCCGTATACGCCATGCGCCCACCCCCCACCAAAAAAAAAGTCTACCAGCGTTGTTCCTGCTGTACACCTGTCTGAATATGCGGTATTGTGCAAACAAGGTAAAAGTCCACACCGGTATTTGCGCCGTCGTGCGAAGGCTTCTTATTGACGTTATTGTGATTATATGGCAACCCGCTAGCTGGTCGGCAAGTTGAGCAGCGACTCCCATCAATTGCAAAAATGACAAGCAAGAACCGCTAACAGCGAAGTGTATAAAAGAGTTGTCCTGAGAAGAAGCTAAAACAAGCCCCAATAAATTGTTTTGGAAGGCAACTAATGTACTTCGAGCAAGAAGGGCAAAAGTTTTGAGATACTAACAGACATTTCATTCATGTGAAACAAAATAGGTCACAGTCAAGAAATTTTCAACAAGACATTTTCGTGTATAGGCGTTTGCTGATACATTATATTGATCTATAATAACAAATTTGAGAATGTATCGAAGTATCTTAAGATACAATTGCCAAGTATCGTATCGGATACAATTATTGTGGCAGTATCTTGTATCTGTATCTCCAATACTTCTGGCCTGAATATCTTGTATCGTATCGCGATACAATTTCAAAGTATCTTTGCCCAGCCCTGTCGCCTTATTTCAAAACTTTCAGCTCTTTAATTGGACTGTCTCACTTTATCATGGCTCCGGAACTTTCTTTCTAATCGATACCAGTTCACCATTGCAAATAAGTTCTCTTCCTCCTTAACTGAAGTATCCTCTGGTGTCCCACAAGGAAGCGTCCTCGGTCCGTTACTCTTTCTCATCTTTATTAACGATCTTCCACATAACGTGTCCTCCACTATAAGAATATTTGCTGACGACTACATTGTCTATCGCACAATAGTTAATACAGACGACCATCTGGTTCTTCAGCATGATCTCGAACAAATTAGTAACTGGTGCAGTAAATGGCTAATGACATTGAATACGTCAAAATGTAAAGTAATGTCATTCACTCGGAAGCCTATACCTTCCCGACATTCATACAATATCAATAAAGACATCGTTGCAATCGCTACACAATATAAGTATCTAGGTATTATATTCACTACAAATCTTTCTTGGTCAGAACACGTCACCTCCGTTTCAGCCAAAGCATCCCAATCTTTGGGTTACTTGCGACGAAACTTAAGAAGTGCACCTTCGAATATTCGCAAATTAGCATACCTTACCCTCGTCCGCCCTCAACTCGAGTACGCTTCCCCTATTTGGTCCCCTCACCAGAAATACCTTACTGACATGTTGGAACGAATTCAGAACAGGGCAAGCCGCTTCATTTCTAACGATTACAGCTATCAGTCTAGCGACACACAAATCAAACGTAACCTTTCATTGCAATCTTTGAGTACTCGATGTGACATTGCCTTGCTGACACTGTTTCACAAATTCATTCATTCATCTCGAACAACACTAGCATGCTTGAAAAGACCCTACTCCACGTCACACAGGCTTCATAATCAGTTTAGTTATACCCGCATTTACGGATGAACACGTGCATTCAACTGCTCTGCGCTTCCACGTGCAGTCCGATGTTGGAATTCCCTGCCGGATAGCATCGCATGTCTGACAGACATTGATGCATTTCGTGACTCACTGACCAGTTATCTGGCCAACGAGGTATGAAAATGTTTACCATTGTCGCAGTGTGCTCTCTGTGTTGTAACCTTTTTGCAATTTCTTATTGTAGAGCACCGCAGTGTCGCTTTTTTCTTTTCTTTTTCTATTTAACCCTAGTACTGTAAGATTTCAGTTGTGCTTGACTAGATGAATATTTCCTTATTATATGTTTTGTATTGCTAGTGTTGATTTTTTTTTAATTTTTTTACCATTGCTGATGAACTAATTAATTATATTGTACTGCTCTTTTTATGTGATCTGCTACATGACCGCTGTTCATGAACTTTTGTGTTATGTTACGGACCTTGTGTTATGTTGTGTCATGCTTCGGAAGTCCACTTTTTTGTACTGCCCCCCTTACACAATGCCTCAACAGAGGCCTGTAAGGTATTTTTAAATAAATAAATAAATAAATAAATAAATAAATAAATAAATAAATAAATATGGACACTCTCGGCGGATTTTTGCCGTCGTCGTCATGTCCCGTATATGTGCACACAAACACACACGCACACACACATATATATATACATATCTCGGAAGTGCTTCAGCATGTTCATTCTCATCCGCGAGATGACGCACAGGGCGCGTTTTAAAGGTGGTCGCCGCGCTAGTAGCTGCCCTTGGCAGGCTGTTCTTGCGTTCGGAGGAGCAGCAGCGTTTTAGAGTTGGATCAAACGCACGGAACGCCACACGTGGCGTAATTAAAATTACGCGAGACAGGGGCCATGCTGCGTCGCTTCCCGTGCTGCGTTTGCATCGTCTCGATGGCGACCCACGCTTGTTTTCGATTTCTAGGTCTTGGAACAGCGCGAGCGCAAGATCCCACGAATGCCTTGGGTTCTGCACATGGGCCCTCGCTGCTCGCAAATTTCTTGGGTCCCCTAGCTCATTGAGTCCCCAACTATAAAACCCTCTAGTGTTTCTCCGAAGTTGGGATGTGCACCTCCAACTTGTACTTTGACATAGAGAGCGTGGTCGCCCGTGCTCGCGCGCTTATATCTTGAGGGGGGGATGTTGGTACGTCTTGTGTTTTCACCGCAAAGTTTGCGTTCAAGCTATAGACTTCACGATGGTCACTTAGCTCGCTGCATCGGCTGCGTTCACCGAAAGGAAGGAGCTGCTAGCTAGAAGAGACAAATTAGGGGCTAGTTAATGTAACAACTGTGACCGTTGGTGCTCTTCAGTGCTGGGCAGTATCGAAGATACATGTATCTTAAATACTATCTTAGATACTCTTTGTGTATCTGGTATCTGAATCGCGATACGTCTCGCAAGACGTGTATCAGTATCTGTATTTCCGATACATTGAAGAAAGTATCGTGTATCTTAAGATACAAGATACTGCAATCGCAACACCGCGGTGCGAAAAAATAAACGTTGCTTGAACTGCGGTTCTCAATTTGATACTGCTCCCACTAAGCCACCAGATTAAAACTAAAGACAATGAGATTATTTTATCTTTCCACCAGAGTTTTCCAGCGAGGGCAAGTGACGAGCCCTGAGCGTCCCTATTGAGGGAGCAGAGTCACGTGGTGGCGCAAGCGTCGTCTCGACAAACGCGCCAACGTTTACGCCCAGACGACATTTTGTTTTCAAGGCTTCTTTTTTTTCTTTTTAGTTCAGTAGGTGCTATAGTTGAGTAGGTGCAATGCGTGCGGTGTCTTTTGCACAAATTGTGATGCCGCTGTAGTGTCGCTATCGAAGTTTCTCTTGCGTTGTGCGTCGTTACGAAGTCTGAAGAATGCAAGAAAAAGGGTTGCTTTGTGTCTCGTGGCTTTCACACTTCCGCGACTTGAAGGACTTCGGCGATGCAAGTTTGACTTACCTGCAATGAGATTGAGTTATATGCAGGGAATCGATGTCATGCGAAGCATGGGCGGTAAGTTAACTGTGGCGTAATTTTTCACATTGGTCGAATGGTCGAAAGGTTACAGAATGACGCTATAGAAATGTGCAAATGGTATGGACACACGTATATGTTGAAGTGTCGTATATGTGTTGTAGGAGCAGTTGTTTACAGTTACGTAACGATGCCAACAGCAACATGGGTGTTACGACCACCACACGTGGTAAGGTAGAACTTAACAACGGTATTTGCACCATTGTGCGGAGGTATCTTATTGAAGATGGCAGCCCACTAGCTGGTCGGAAAGCAGAGCATCGACTCTACCCCATTACAAAAGCGGCTAGCAAAAACCGTTGTCAGCGAAGTGTATAAAGAGCTGTCATGGTAAGCAGCTAAAGCAAACCCAATAAGTTGTTTCGGAACAAAAGTAATATACCTTCAGCAAGAAATATAAAACTTTACAAATACTAACAGAAATTTCATACAAATGAAACAAAATTGATCGCAGTTAATAAACTTTCAAGCGAACATTTTTGTGCATCGGCGTTTGGTGCTACATTACCGTATATACAAACAAAGTATATAATAACAAAGTTCCGGATGTATCGAATTATCTTGAAATACAATTGGAATGTATCGTATCGGATACAATGGGCGTTGTGGTATGTTGTATCTGTATGTCAAATACTTCTTACCTGAGTATCTTGTATCGTATCGCGATACAATTTCAAAGTATCTTTGCCCAGCCCTGGTGCTCGTCCTGTATATAACTGTGCGTTCTTTTGATGCGTCCTGTTTTGTGTTTGAGCAGCGTCCTGCAAGTGTCGAGCTGTGACAGCTGTTAGTTCGCGCTCACCTTGTTTGTGCCTCTCGGGCGTCCTTTGTGTTTGGAACTGTTTGCCGTTCTTCTTGTGGCATTCGGATTTGTTGCTATCGCATTCATTACCTCACCCTTGCGGCGAAACTGCTACTTTCTTTTATCTTGCGCATTCTTCACAGTGGTATGCTACTGCCTAATTTATTATTGCGGTATCAATTATACGGACACTCTCGGCGGATTTTTGCCGTCGCCGTCATATCCCGGATATGTATATATATATATATATATATACATAAGGCACAAAGAAAAAAAGCAGAAGAAAAAAATTATGAGGTACCCGACCGGGGATTCGAACCAGTGACCTCACGTTCCCCAGCGTGCTGCGTTAGACAACTCAACCAGTGGTTGACTTTTTTTATTATGGTATTTAATAGAATGCGTATGAAAATAGTACACAGTATCACAACAGTCTATAATACAGAGTTACGCTACTACAGTCACTTAGCGACAATGAAAGTACAAGCACTGCCACAAAAACTGGAAGCCTAACTTATAGTCCTTCATTCCAGGGAGAGTTCTTCATCAGGTGTTGCAAAGAAAAAGTGGCGAGGCTAAGCACCTCGCCAAGATTGTGTACCAGCCCGGTCTGAACCATTTCAACCAGTGGTTGACGGTAGATGTGTGCCTACATGTTTGTAATGTCTTGTAACATAATTCTCTTGTGCCCATTTATGGGATGTACAACCGGAAATAATAAAAAAAAAACTCAACCACACGCCATGTATGCGTCGGCGAAGTAACGGTGAGCTATTTATGTTCACCATTTACCGCGGGTGGTAAATTTACCGCAGATCTTGGAGGAGCTTCAGCGTGTTTTCTATCACGCAACGCTCCTACATTTTCTTTCAACTTGAAAACTGCCCTTGAGACGCGCATGACAAAGTGGCCCCTTTCTGTACCCACTCGTGATGTTGAACGAAAAAAAAAAAAGAAAGAACACCGGGCACACCTTGCGTCAGACGCCCCTGTGTGGCCAGAGTCGCAAGGGGGTCACTCCACGAGCCGCAGTTTAAAAGAGAAAGAAATATCTAAGACCGTCTGATTCTCCATTGTCGACACGCAGTATTGTCCAATCCCCCAGAGTGGGTATGTGCCATAAGTTTGAGGAAATAAACAAACAATCAAACATTGTCGCATCTTGCTGAGCGTTGTTCAAGCAAAAAAATTACAGCATATCCACGGGTGAATGATGAAGAGCTTGGGCGAAGCTCCTGAAGCAATCATGGTTACACCGTTAAATGTTCAGTGCTTTCGCCCAGCAGTAATCAAAGGGATATGCCGCCTTGATTACAGCTGCGCTCGCTTGGCGGCAGCCTCTCGAGCTCGCACCTCGGGATCCTGCCGACGAGCACGAGACGCAGCAGCCTTCCGCACCCGGCGCTCCACGTCGTCCATGGTCCACCAAGCAGCACGATCTGGCAAGCGCACTCCTCCACGTACGGCGACGATCAAGGAGAATTAGAGATAACGGGCGCAGCAGCCAATCTGAGAGCAGCGGCACCTATAACGCCATCTAGCGTACATTCACCCAACCGCCATATTGCACACATTTCTATGGGACAGTGCGATCTAGTATATCGTCACCCAACTGCAGTTCGCATGCATCTCTGTGGGACAGCGCCATCTATTGAATGATACGGGAGACCTGACGGCGGGGGAACGCCGGACGGAGCGACGACCGACCAGGTGATGCTATAAGGAGCTTCGAAGTGAATGATGATTGAGGAGATGGCTATACTCGCGGACAACTTTTCTTGCCAATGAAGCGAAGGCTACACGGCCACAATGCACGTAACCTACCGCTAATCAATATAGTCCCACAATTGCGTCCGCATTTTCTGCGTGAGATATATAAAATGCTTCATCGTTTTCTACATGTACCTTTTTGAGACGGAACGCAGCGCACACAAGCAAGATATTTGCATTTCTTTTACTTTATACGTTGTCACTTTGCGTTCTTGCGTGCGTGAAAAAGTCGCGCCTTTTAACCATACGTTAGACGCTAAGCAGCGTTTGCGTCGAAATGCAACGCTAGCCATCACTTTTCACGACGTTACGAGACACGCGCCAAACCGGACTACTTCGCGTAGCAGTACATGTGCAGACGCTCCGCCCTCGTAGCTTTCCGTTCATTGCCAAGAAAAGTTGTCCGCGAGTATAGGAGAAGATCAGGAAAACCCGTGAATCTTCCGTACAAGTCCTCTACCATCATATGAAGAAGTGTCACACGTTGTTATATATACATAAATACACAATGTTTTATTAATTTACAATTTTGATGAACTACATACACAATTTACAATTATATACATTTTGATGAAGTATATATGCAAGAAATATCTAAGAGCGTCTGATTCTCCATTGTCGACACTTGCACACGCAATCTGTGGCAGCACAGCCGAAGCTACGTGGGCGGAGCTTCTGCACATGTGTTACTACGCCAAGTAGTCCGTTCGCGGGCGATTTCGGTTTTGGTTTCGCGAGCGCATAGAACATGTGCGTTTTCATACGAGTATTCATGGCTCATGATGTTATTTGGAAATTTATGCAGATAGTTTTTTCACAGATGTAATCGAAATCTACCACATGACGATATACTTAAGGATGCAGCACGAATACCTAGAATCATTGCTGAGCTCTTCTGCAAATCAAATACTATAACTGTGCTAGCGGTTCAAGTCTACGTGCAAAGCGAACGCCATTTAATATCGTTTACATTTCTTTTTTGGGATAGCGATAGAATGTTTTGTATTGCGAAGGAACGCAGGAATCAGCTTTATTAAAGCGGTCGATTTTACTTTTCAAAGAAAAAAAAAACAAAAAGCTACGGCCCAGCAGTAACCGCGCAATTGGAAATCTTACGCAAAGGTAAGAAGCCATTTTCTGAATTTCGGTGCGCACAGGGTCGACATCGTCGTTTTCCTACATTTGGAGACGCAATAACTTTCTGGAGACGCTCACGTTATTTTGTCAGGAGACGGGAAGGCATCGAAAGGCCGCAGACGTCATGGCCACGACCGGTCAGGAGCGGGCGTCTCACGCTTGCGGTTACAAACGGGTGAAACGCGTTCCTTACTCGCGTGGTCAAGAATGGTTTTTTTTTTTCACATCAAAAATCACGCTGTCAGTCGCATAATAGACATGAACGCGTCTGTTGCCGAGGCAAAGCTGTGCACGGGTGATTTTATCACCGTAAATCGCTCTCATTGCAAAGCGCCAAAACGCCTCCCGCCGTAGACGCCGACGGGCACGGTGTTAGACGCAATCTTCGGCTCGATTGTATCAGCAATAGTAGGCAATCGAAATACCGACCATGTATGCAACGCAATTTATGAAATGGGTCACTTATTTTACGTACTGTTTCCAATAGCAGTTTTGCTTTCAAGCGGCTCTTCTTGCTGAAGACTGGCAGGTAGCCGTAGTCACTGTCAAGGAAGCTATCGCGATGAGATACCCACTTGCGATGGTGGTATCACTTGCACACTTCTTTCTCGGTGATAGTATGGGCAAATCAACAAAATAATTCACAACGCAACGCTGTCTTCGTTTCTTTCTGGTAGGTGAACACAGATCACCTAACGAACACGCGCTTATGCTCACTTGCAAGGTTCGATGTGCACCTGTTGCAGCCGAGCGACGCCATCGTTGTTTAGTGGGGACGGAAAACGTGAAATGGACACCAGAAAACCTGAAAACTCGAAAGAGCGAAAATCGCAAATCCTTTACGGGATAATCATTCTTGCTTTCAATGCAAGCAATCTTGAACGTAATACCTATTTCTGTTCTTTTTATGTTTTCTCTTATGCTACGTATTTAGCAAAAGCTAGCGTTCGCGGACTACATACAGAAGCGCAGTAAAAAAAGTGCGTGGTTCGGTTGCGTAGCCTTGGCTGTGCTGCCACAGAAAGTTGTCGTCAAGTATAATGTTATTTCAATTTCAAAACTGCCCTCGAGACGTGCACGACAAAGTGGCCCTAAAAATAGCTGTCCGACGCTCGCCTGGCTGTCGACCGCGTTCCTCGCTCGCCCTGTGATAGATGGAAGACACGATGTGCGTAGCGTTCCTTTCCACGTTCCACGAACCTTTGTATGGATGGATGCAGGTTACGGCGCGGGCAGAGCCGTATATACGGCTCTGGGCGCGGGACTTCGCCTCAGATTAAGAACGTGGTGAGCCAGCTCATAAAAGACGTAACAACTGTGGCAGTTGTTTGTTCACGCTTGTCCTGTGTGGTCATTTCGGGCGTCCTTCTTTGTGCTTCAGCGGCGCGCTGCAAGTATCGAGCTGCTTGTCGTTTTTCGTGTGACATTTTCTTGCTATCGCATTCACTGCTTCGCCTTTGCGGCGAAACTGTGACTTTTTTTTTGAGCGTGAAATGTTCCTTGTGCTTGTTCCCCTTACCCCTTTCCCACCTCATTCCCAACAGCGGCCAAAAGTCATCCTTTTATTTCAATAGAGGTCAAATTCATTCGTTCTGCTTGTGCTTATACAGGATGCCGCAGCTAACTCTAGCCAGCTTTTAAAAATATGGCAACGTACTTTACGACAATGCGAACAAATGCATGTTGCTAACTATTGCATGGAGCAAGTCACACTATTTGTGTGTTCTGGTTAATTGCTATTTGCCTGGTTATAATTGATATTTGCCTCCTATTTGCCTGGTTGCCGCAGCAAAATAACTCTGTGAGCCGACCGGCGCACATTGATGCGACTGCACGTACTCTGAGGCACGTGCACGAGCAATATACTTTTCTTGTCGCGAGCGCGCCAGCAGCACCGGGACGCTCCCCATCTTCTTCGTCGTCGTCGTCTCATATTTCGGCCGCATCCATTCGGAAACCAATTTGTCGCCGCAGCGAGCGCAGTTCGCAGAAGCATTGCTTTGCTCCGCAGCGAATAAAGAGCCTGAACGACAGAGAGAGACCGAAGCCCTGCGAGAGTCGTGAAAAGACCGGGGCAATAATATGAAGCCACGACGAGGACATACGCGGCTGCTTGCTTCGGAGTGCTCCTATTTCTTTTCGGAAGTCACCCATGCACGCACGTGCTGCACTTTCTATAGAAGTGAAAAACGCCAGGGAGATAGGGGAGGAAGGGAGAGAAGGGGTTGCCACGCAAATGTGACCACTTTCATAGCGACGCAATTTTCCTAATGTAAACTGCGCACGCTTGGCGTAAACATGGTTTGTGTGTATATGCCGACCGAGTTAGGCTAATGCTGGTGAATAGAAATTCGAGACCTCTCGTTCGCTGTGCGGCGCAGAGTAGTCCGTGGAGAGTCGCGCTGCTGCGAGCATAAGCTGGCAATTTTCGATATTCAGTCGCTGTCGATGCATTCACACAGGGCAGGGTGCGAAGAAGCCCGAGTAAATGCGCAGAATTTATGATTTCTCGTATTCTGCTAGGTCGTCGTTCTGGAATAAAACAGCAAATCCGTTCTGTGAGAGCCCCACGATGTGGATTAACGTTAGTGAAATAGTGAAAAAAAAATTATGGCACCTTCACACTGCTGGTGCCAAGCCTGAAGGAACAGCGGAGCCGCGCGGCCTTCTTTAGCCTACCAGACAAGCCTGGTCTAGAGATAGCCAGTTAGGCCTACGTATAGCCACATGAGCATAGAGAGGGGCAGTCAAGCCTGAGAAAGTCAACTTGAGGCTCTCTCTCTTTCTTTCTGTGTCTTTCCTCCTCTCTGTTTCTCTTTCTTTCTCCCTTTCTCTTTCTATCTTTTTCTCGTTCTCTCGCCCACAGCAACGCAATCATTTGGTTCCCACAAATGCTTATCCTGTTAGCGTGCCTGGATAGCCGAGTGGTTACGACGCTCGCTTTCGGGCCGTGGGTACCCACGCTCGAATCCCGCCTCGCCGAGAAACTATATTTCGCTTTATTTATTTCTTCTCCTCTCCTCTTCCTTTCCTTCCATCAACGCGTTGCTAGGCGACGCATGGTGACGTCATCGCTCGGCAAGGTTTTTCTGCGCACACCGAACGGCCTAATTCTCCGGCTTACACAGCTTCTCTGTTAATGGGCCCCTCACCAGGTTTGACCATTTTGAGCTAACGAGCGCAATGCATACACTTGGCGTTCACGATGACGTCTGCCAAAATTTGCAACGCTACGCGCCGCGGAAATGGGTCAAATTTCAAGGTGAACGCTGCTTGCCCTTCCTCTCGCGGGCGCGCGCTTTAGAGAATGAGGGGATGACGTACATGAGAAAATGGCCCTACGTAGATGGTAGTGCTGTGACGTCGCTCCTCTACGCAGACGACTGTGCTCTGACGTCGCCAACAGTAGCATGTGACACTGCGATAATTATTTGACACGACATGTGTAGTGTGTGTAATTTGTTGCTTCAACATATTAATAAAACTTGAGAGAAATAATGAGACACACAAAGGGAATGTGTGCGTCTTTTTCATTTTCTTTTCCGTGAACTGCAGCGAGATGCGGTGCTAATGTGCCTCCCTTTCCCACGCGTTCGTGTCCCCGCGGTCAGCGCATCGAGCAGACGCCAGCCCTGGAAACGAAAGTAATGTTCTGGCGCGTTCGAGCACTCATTAAGCTCATTTATTCTACCGCGTCCAAGGACCGTATTCTCAAAAGGCGACAATCGCAAAAGTATCGCCTTTGGTGCGCGCTGATTGGCTATTGAGCAAACCGGAAAAGTTAGGGCGCCATCTGGTAATTCCGCCGACGTCAATTTTGCGTCATGGTGCTCGACGGTGCTCTCGACATATTTGCAATCAACGAAGGCACCGTTAACTGTCCGTTCGTGGTGAAGTCTAGCGTTTCAGTGACGTCGGCGGTAGCTTCTAGTATTCAATCCTCGGTGGATGTACGCAGCATGTTTTACGCTGAAGCTTTCATCGAGCATTACCTTGGGGTGTTATCAGCACTCGTTCTTTGCCAGCGGGTGTTTTTTCGTGGTTTGAACGTCCCAGGAACATGAACCGTGCGTTGCTCGCGTGGCTTATCGCGAGCCGGCAACATGTTGAGATCTTGAGACGATGTCGCTGCGGCGGCACGCTACGGCTGAACTCTCCGAGTACGCCGTGTTAAACTCTCAACGAAAATACGTTTCACGCAAAGTTGCATTCTTTACGTATTGTACTGTGCATTAAATAATCGAACAAAAAACGTTGAAAGCACTTTCAACACGTCTTACACTTCAAGTAGCCACAGCCAAGCCGTCCAAGCCTGGCCACTGCGTAGAAGCAGCAGCACACTCTGGAAAACGCCGCGCGACGGGTTGCTCTGCGATCGTACGGTGCGCTCAATCCTGTGTTGTGAGACATTCGTACTACCAACGGCCAGTTGCAACAATGACGTCACAGGCGACTGTTTTTTTACCTATTGAACGCATCAAATTCTACGTCACCAAACGCGATACTATCGCCTTTTGCGATCGTTTGAGAATACGGGCCCAAGTAAACGTTAATGCGGCACTGGCACATGATACCGCCACTCTCGTGCCCGTACAAATGTCTCAACTTTCATGCCCGTCCCGCAGAAACAGGCAGCACACCACAGAGGACGCCGACAAAACGCCCACGGCCGCTACATAAAAACAAAGGTAGCGGCCAGTGCAGCTCGCGTGCTCGGGCTGGCTCGGGCACGTCATGCGCACGTGACCATGCATGCGCATGACGTGTTCATGCGTATATGTCAAGTGAAGAGGGCAGGGAAGGGATTTGGCTTGCGAAGGCTACACGGGGCGTGTGGCAAGGGCTTGAAACTCGCCTCCTAGCATCATGGTTTCGCGCCCCTACAAATTATTGTTTTTCTCAGCTCGTAATGAACCGATTTGAAACATTCTTGCGGCATACTGCTCTTCATTCGGCACACAACAACTTCCAGCGTCTAACTAAAATTTGCTATGTGGCCTGGTGAGGGGCCTTTTAAAAAATTGACGATGCTTGCACTAAGCCGCGCAAGGCTTGAAACAGTAAAACTGGATGATTCTGAAGACTAATATGGTTGCTTCTAGGTTGTTTCTAGGACTTGGCTAGGTAATGCAGGTAGTTTTTAGGTTGCTTCTAGTTCATTGCTAAGCTTTAGCTAGGTGATGCTAGGTTTTTTCTATATTGATTCTCAGCGCAGAGAGGTTCGAGTTAAACCACAGACAGATAAGACACGGATGTCCAAACTTCAGATAGAAACTCGCGCTGAAACCAAGCGCTCACACCTCATAGATCTACAGGCACGCGATCGTTGGCATACGCCTTCCATTGCTTCGGAGGCTTCTCACAGCCACCGTTGCCTAGTATTCTCTCGTTCTACGGACTCGGGGTCTTCGGCTCGGCGCCGTTGCATCGCAGCCATTTGTTGTTGGTCTAACTATTGCCTTCTTCATTTTTAGTGGACCAGTGGTGAACAGTGGGATTTACTCGTCTTCGTTTGAGCGTCGTTCAACAATAACCGTAAAAACGCACTTCACAGTTAAAAAAACCATTGCCCATTTCCTGCTAAGTTTCGCAAATTTTAGATGCGAAAGCATCTTATGCTTGGAGCAGTGTCCGTTCTGCTTCGTCCACACCCCTATCTGCGCATGCGCCAACTCTCCCCCCTCTCCTCGCGTGGGCTCGGGGAAGTGGGAGGAGTTGGGGTAGAGGAGGTCGCGTTAGCGCTGCCGCTGCTTCGTTTCTTCTCTCCCGTTTCTCTCTCTCCGCAACAGCTGTGCGCTCGTATATAATGCGGTGCGCACTCGCTCCCTTTGCACTCTCCTTCGCAACGGCGCTATGGACGCTCGCGAAGCTGAACGTAAACGGCAACGCCGGCAAGCGAATCTCGAAGGTGCGAGGCTGCGAAAGCACGCGTTCGCTGTGCTTCCGCCATTCTTCTCTGTGCAACGGTGTGCGAAACGCCACGAACAACGTCAACAGTCGGCGTTAGTTGCAGCGGCAGCGCCACCGCCGCGGAGCAGAGGAAGGCTCGGGAAGCGTCAGCGTCGCAAAGCGGTAATTCAAACGCCTCGACAACCACAGTCTCATAAGTCACGTAAGAGAAACGGAAAACTCGATGCGCACCCCCCGCGATGCTTTCGCATCCCACGATGGTCGCCTGTAGTGGGAGATTATGTGTATTTGCAATTCCTTTATGTAGTGCACAAAATAAAAGCCGTTCTAACAGCAGCTTTGCACGTGCAATCACGCGGCTGTTAAAGGGCCCCTCACCAGGTTTGACAGTTTTGAGCTGAGGAGCGCGATGCATGCACTGGGCGTTCACGATCACGTCTGCCAAAATTATCAACGCTACGCGTCGCGGAAATGGGCCATATTTCAAGCTGAACTGCTGCTTGGCCCTTCCTCTCCTGGGCGCAAGCCCAGGGAATGAGGTGATGACGTATACGAGGGAATGGCCCCACGTAGACGGTAGTGCTGTGACGTCGGTCCTCTACGTAGACGACCGTGCTCTGACGTTGCCAACAGTAGCATGTGACACTACGATAATTATTAGATGCAAAAGCATCTGATGCTCGGGGCAGTGTCCGTTCTGCGGCATCCGCATCCATACTGCGCATGCGCCAACTCTCCCCCTCTCTTCGCGTGAGCGCGAGGAGCTGGGATGAGGTGGCGTGAGTGCTGCCTCCGCTTCGTTTCCTCTCTCCCGTTCATCTCTCTCCGCCACAGCTGTGCGCTCAATATAATGCGGCACGCGCTCGCTCCCGTTGCACTCTACTTCGCAACGGTGCTATGGACGCTCCCGAAGTTGAACGTAAACGGCAACGCCGGCAAGCGAATCTTGAAGCTGCGAGGCTGCGAAAGCGCGCCTTCGCTGTGCTTTCGTTATTCTCTTTCTGTGCAATGGCGTGCGAAACGCCATGAACAACGTCAACGTAGGCGCTAGTTGCAGCGGCAGCGCCACCGCGGCGGAGCAGGGGAAGGCTCGGGAAGCCCAATGTAAACGTCAGCGTCGGCAAGCGGTATTTCAAACGCCTCGACAACCACCGTCTCATAAGTCACATAAGAGAAATGGAAACTCGATGTGCACCCAACGCGATGCTTTCTCATCCCACCATGGTTGCCCGTAGGAAATGATGATGTGTAATTTGTTGCTTGAATAGATGAATAAAACTTGCGAGAAATAATGAGACACACAAAGGGAACGTGTGCGTCGTTTTCATTTTCTTCCCGTGAATTACAGCGAGATCCGGGGCTAATATGCCCCCGTTTCGCATGCGTTCGTGTCCCCGGCGGTTAGCGCATCGAGCAGACGCCAGCCCTGAAACGAAAGTAATGTTCTGGCACGTTCGAGCACTCATTAGCTCATTTACTATACCGCGTCTACCTAAATGTTGATGCGGCACTGGCTCTTGATACCGCTAGTCTCGTGCCCGTACAAATGTCTCAACTTTCATGCCCGTCCCGCAGAAACACGCAGTACCAGCGCATTGGTTGTGCACCACAGAGAACGCCGACACAACGCCCACGGTCGCTACATCAAAAAAATATAGATATATATCCCGCCATCTCCCCGTAAAGGAAACCGTTAGTAGTATGCGAAGCAGCCATGAGTCGACTTAGATTTCTGTAAATAATTTATTTTCTTCGTCACTGTTCATGGTCCTTTTATTCGAGGTTACCGTGATATTGTTACTCGTCATATATGACTTTAAGCTCAGGGGAACGTTTTCACTTGAGTATAACGGCCTTATGGTCCGTAAAGTATAAAGTTGATGGCTCTTGCTGCAAAGGTTGCAGCTTGAAGTTTGAGAATGCGATGTCAACGCTAAACATGATGAGTGGTTTTCAGCGCAAACGACGAATACACAGAGAAGAAGGAACACGAACACCAGCGCTGTCTCACAACTAACTTTATTAGCAACGAAATCACACATTTTAAAGCACAACCTATCCCACGTGAGCACGCGTCGATGATGCCATATCAGCGATACAGTACAAATTCAAAGGGTAACTAAACATAAAGTATCACGAAGCAAAACAGTTCAAGAAAGCAATCTCTCTGTCATGCAAGGCGATAGACGGCACACTTACACAACTAGGGCCTCTTTTGAAGATGCAAAACGCCTCCATAATCTCCCCTGGTGGCCTGGTCCGCATGCGCGAAGATACATACGGTGTGTTGAAACATCGGTGTGCATGCGTGTTCTGTGGAATGCTTAGCCAAATGAGAATACGGATTGCCTACCAGTGAGCGCTGATGTTCCATTAGTCTAATATTCAGGCAACGGCCCGTTTGGCCTATATATACGTGACCACACGAGAATGGGATTTGGTACACAACGCCCACTCTGCATGGGACTACCGGAGATATGTGTTTCACCTTGCACGTTCTTTTATTAGAACCTGTTCTTTTTTCAAGCAATTTTCGATCTACGATTCCACAAATGTTCTTCATTTTGTTCGGGGCTGATAGGAGAACGTTAACGTTGAAACGTCCTGCAACGTTTTTTAGACCATGTGATAGTCTGTGTACA
Source organism: Rhipicephalus sanguineus (assembly GCF_013339695.2). Taxonomy (NCBI): domain Eukaryota; kingdom Metazoa; phylum Arthropoda; class Arachnida; order Ixodida; family Ixodidae; genus Rhipicephalus; species Rhipicephalus sanguineus. The sequence continues at coordinate 27,447,909 of NC_051186.1, read as the reverse complement.
GGATAGGAGAACGTTAACGTTCTCCTATCAGCCCCGAACAAAATGAAGAACATTTGTGGAATCGTAGATCGAAAATTGCTTGAAAAAAGAACAGGTTCTAATAAAAGAACGTGCAAGGTGAAACACATATCTCCGGTAGTCCCATGCAGAGTGGGCGTTGTGTACCAAATCCCATTCTCGTGTGGTCACGTATATATAGGCCAAACGGGCCGTTGCCTGAATATTAGACTAATGGAACATCAGCGCTCACTGGTAGGCAATCCGTATTCTCATTTGGCTAAGCATTCCACAGAACACGCATGCACACCGATGTTTCAACACTCCGTATGTATCTTCGCGCATGCGGACCAGGCCACCAGGGAGATTATGGAGGCGTTTTGCATCTTCAAAAGAGGCCCTAGTTGTGTAAGTGTGCCGTCTATCGCCTTGCATGACAGAGAGATTGCTTTCTTGAACTGTTTTGCTTCGTGATACTTTATGTTTAGTTACCCTTTGAATTTGTACTGTATCGCTGATATGGCATCATCGACGCGTGCTCACGTGGGATAGGTTGTGCTTTAAAATGTGTGATTTCGTTGCTAATAAAGTTAGTTGTGAGACAGCGCTGGTGTTCGTGTTCCTTCTTCTCTGTGTATTCGTCGTTTGCGCTGAAAACCACTCATCATGTTTAACGCAATCCAACTCGCCCAAATGTCGGTTCTTCTGATGTCAACGCGCCCGTTTCGCTTCGGCTTCGCGAGCCCGCCGCTCCGGATAGGCTGGGGTAGTGGCTACGTCGACGCGACGCCGGGGAGACAGGCCTCATTCATAAGCTGCTTCGCATCTAAGGGTACCTTGCATGATTTATGGCGTATAGTGGGTACCTTGCATGAATGACGATGATTTATGGCGTAGTGGGTGCCTTGCATGATTTATACTAGAGCACGCGCCGCAGTCGAGCTAGCCACGGAGGAAGGTTAGCGAGCGCTCTATCGCACGTCCATGTCAGGCAAACATTTCTTTCTGCACACCATGCGCGAGCTCTCCTCTCGTGCCAGCACTTCGTTCTCTTCTTTCTTTCATACATCTAGTGGCACGCGGGGCACTGGTCACGCTGGGGGGACAGGCCTAGTTGAGTTGAGTTGAATAAACTTTATTTGCCCAACAATTGTTATTGTGCCCGGGGCTAGGCTGTCAGGGATCCACCATTCGAGGAACATCTTTCGAGGTCCTCGGCGACGGCCCTCGCCCGCTGGACTAGTTCATAAGCTGCTTCGCATCCAAAAAAAAATCACAGCATATCCACGGAGTGAATGATGATGAGTGGGCGAAGCTGCGGAGGTTCATCGGTAAACCGTGAATCTTCCGTGAATTCTGCCCAGTACATCATCACCGACGTGAGATCGGGCGCGTTTATACTAAAGGTTCGATGAGTTATGACGACTTGCAGCTCACTTTGATTTTACATGTACGCTGTGAATTTTCATTTTTTAGAAAACCATTGCTTTAGAAAAATCTGGCGTCTTTCGTTAAGCAGCTGGCGTCCTTTCGCTTTGCTTTAGAAACATCTGGCGTTCTTTCGTTTTGCTTTTACAAAACATCTGGCGTCTTTCGTTGGTTTATTTCATCAATCAACGGCGTTTTGAACAAAATTTTTATTGTTTAATCACGCACAGGAGAAATCTCACCAGGCACTACCTTGGAGGTAAACAATGGCTGCTAATGGGGAATGAGAGACAGAAGAATTCGGCTTTTAGTTAACGCGCACGCTGCGAATTTTTTATTGTTCAACAACGCACAGGAAAAATCTCCCACCGGCACCACCTTGGAGGTCAAACCGTAAGACTGGTTACGCACTACGACTACAACTACGAGGGACGAACGGGTGCCGCCTTAAGGAGCTTCGCCCCTAAAAAGGTAGCGGCCTCGCAACGCCGCTCACGTGCTCGGGCGGGCTCGGGCACGTCATGCGCACGTGACCATGCATGCGCATGACGTGTTCGTGCGTATGTGTCACGTGATCCTCTGGCTCCACTGCCGAAGAAGGCAGGGAAGGAATTTGGCTTGCGAAGGTTACACGGGGCAAGTGGCAGGGGTTTGAAACTCGCCTCCTTGCATGATGGTTTCGCGCCGCTACAAATTAATTTTTAAAGACGATAGCCTTTCTTGGGATACTTAAACGGAGAAATTTTGGTCTGTCTTTCTGTCTTTCTGTTCGTCGGCACGTCACTCGATTCAGCCACTCGGCCAAAGTTGAACCACTTGCCCAAGGGCCAGCCATCTTGAACGGCTGACTAGGTTCACACTTGTGTACATTGTCGATCAAAAAGCAAACGTTACGCATATCTGAGGCGCAAAATCACTAGGTAAGTATTAGGTGGTGTGTACCTTTAATGGAAAATGCATACATACGTAGTTCTAAAGACCCTAGTTTCTTAAGCTGCGCTGGAAATGCGACTGCGCTGGAACTTGCCTTCTTCAGTGCCCTCTGCACGAGCTCATTGTTGTGTTTCGGTTTCTGTTCTGTATTACACTGTACGAATGTCATGCGGCGCCGCTCTGGCATTCCGGTTTTACCCAGGCGATCGACGTATAAATAAAAGAGTGTGTGGAGAGTACTCATTGAGTGCGGACGTTTCTTCTGCTTCAGCGCGCCAAACCGCGTGTTCGGGCTGGCTGGTGTCCCAGCCGGTCGCGTTGGTCCCCGTCGGTCTTCGCCTGCTGCTGCGCCGGGACTACCCGCCCGCAGCACAGCATTCATGTTTCCCGACGTATTGACAGATGGCGTCCATCTCTCACGCAGCGCCTCTTGTATCATCTTTAGACGACATTTGCAGCGAAGCAGGCAGATACGCCGCCAATTTTTAAATGTGAAGCATTTCTTAGCGAACTTCTGCGACTTTGAGCGTATCTATCTATCTAGCCGCCTACGACTTTGTGCTCTCCTGGCCGTTTCGTTAATAGGATTTACACCAAAATTGGACGTAACTGTGTGACGAACATAAATAACAGGAATTGACATGAAAATCATGACACGCATGTCATGCACAGCATGACTTTTTTTTTGTTTCGCTAGCTTGATATACACCAAAATTGGTATCGCGCGAAGGGACTGTGTGACGAACATAAATAACAGGAATTGACATGAAAATCATGACACGCATGTCATGCACAGCATGACTTACGTGCCACGCTCATGGTGCGCCGGCGGCCGTTTCGCTAGCTTGATATACACCAAAATTGGCATCTCGCGACGTGACTGTGTGACGAACACAAATAACAGGAGTTAACATGAAAATCATGACACGCATGTCATGTACAGCATGATTTACATGTCACGCTCATGGTGCGCTGGCGGCCGTTTGGCTAGCTTGATATAGACCAAAATTGGTATTGCACGACGTCTGTGTGGCGAACATAAATAACAGGTGGTAACACGAAAATCATGACATGCATGTCATGTAGGTATGAGGTATGATTTAGACACCACGCTCATGGTGCACTCACGGCCATTTTGTTAACTGGAGATATACCTATATTGGTGTGGCATGACAGGATTTTCGAACATAAATAGCAGGTCACGCATCCTATATGTGTAGCAGAAAATATGTGTCATTAGCATGGCATATACCAGACTGTACACGCATGCGTGTATGACAATCTCGCGATATATGGTGAACTAGATGTCACGACATGAACGACTTCATTAGATTCAATGGAAAACAAGACGATGTATGCTGCTCTTTGCTGGCTGCTTCGCATTACATCGATTCCCACACTGCGTGGGATCTGTCGATTTTTTTTCAGCTCGTAATGAACCAATTTGAAAAATTCTTGTAGTACAATGCTCTTCATTCGGCACCAACAACTTCCAGCGTCCAACTAAAATTTGCTATGTGGCCTGGTGAGGGGCCCTTTAAACTCTATGTCGACATCCCGCATTAAAGTGGGGGCGAAGTGCAGAACATCGTGTAGTAGATCTAGGTGCACGTTATGAACACCAGGTGGTTAAAATTTATCTGGTGTTCCCCACTATGGCACGTATCAAGATCATATCGCGGCTTTCGCACGTAGCAGCTCACGATTTATTTTAAATGCGAGGCATTTCTTAGCGAATCCTAGGCACTGTGAGCGTTTTTATCTACGTATACATCTATCTAGCCGCCACGTCTGGGTGCTCTCGCGATCACCTCCTTAAGTCGGTGTAGACCAAAATTGGCATCGGAGGCTAAGAGGATTTGACAAATATGATTGTCTGGCCATGACATGAATAACGTGAAAATCCTGTCGCGTACGTCGTCAATCGCTTTCCTCTAGACACGTGTGGCACATCCCCGAATACCACTGCCGCGGTATACGTGCATGTGCCACATAGCAGGTGATTTACAGTTTATATCTCCCCAGGAATGGTGAGAATAGCCATTGGAAATTTAAATGCGAGAGCGTTAAGAAAAACCGACACCGGCAGCGTTGACCCGACGAATGCAAACAAGAAAAAGTAGGATCCCCGCCGGGATCGAACCCAAGCATTCTGCGTGGCAGTCAGACATTCTGCCACAGAGCCACGCCAGGTCTTTAAGCTGCTATGGAAAAATACCCTATGCAGGCGTAATGTCGATGCAACGTGAATTTTTGGTTGCAGTGCTGGCTATCTAATTCTATAAGAAAGCACTAAAGACTACGTATGTACTCCTACGATACAGGCGTCATGTCAGGTTAACGTCTGTGTTTCCAGTGTTGGCTCCGCTTTTGTAGCAGCCTAATAAACATCACATTTGTATTCCTATGAATCAGCAAGCTATTTCAAGCGTTGCTCGACTCCGGAGGAATGCATTAACGAAAGTTACGTATGATGTCACATCATTGCACCGTAAAGTGCAGCTTCGTTTCAGTAATACTGACGTACGTGCTCTAACCGTGAGGGCTGACGTTACGTCGCACCATAAATTACCCTTTAAACGCCGGTGTTGTCGAACTGCCTGGTAAGCCCACGATGTGCACACAACTACTACGCATACAGAAATGCGTCGCTCCACGTTGTAACCCTTCGCTCAAAGCCGATAAAATGCAGTATAAAAGTACTCGCTGACTTGTTCGCATGAAATCCTTTCCTACAAGGCGTGGGATCTGCCGAATTTTCTAAAGCGTATGTTACAAAGGGGATTTTTTTTCCGAGCCGTCGTCGCTGGTAACTTCTATCATGGGGTGCTCTGACGCTGGGAATTTTATACGTGTATTATCATAGTACACATCCACAATACTATCATGGAAGAACTTCTTGCTGGTCGGGTCCGTGCATATCTATGATTATGCGCAACGATTCCCATCTTAGATGTATATGCGTTTCATGCTCCGCACGTGAGATGACAGGGCACATAAACACCCTTGCAGTATTTTAATATTGCGTGAGCTTTGACCCCTGGACATCGGATAGGCTTCCAAAGTAACGTCTAGCAGCGTCACTGCTCGCTATCGTTACTGGGAATATCCACGGCGCGTCTCCTTGCGCCATAACAATGCCACCCCTCTACGGCGCACGCGAAGAGCTCTCGGACTGCATCTGTGGTGCGTCACAATGTAACTTGCTGACTAGCAGTGCTCCGGGCCTAATGAGGAGCGCATGCGCGCACGTGTCCTTGCCGCGCCACCGCTGCCCAAGCCGTCGACAAACCTCCTCCGCCGCCAGCGTCTATCCCCAGTAACGCACGGCCCGGCTGCGCGAACATCGCGCCTAAACTTGAGCTTGGGTTCCCTATAGCGCCTAATATCGTCGATAAATAAAGAAATCTGCCAAACGGTGCTCAAGCGCACAAAACACACTGAAGTGCGAGCGCCATCTTCTACGTTGTTTAATAATAATTGTTGGGGTTTAAGGTCCCAAACCCACGTAATGATTATGAGAAAACACCGTAGCGGAGGGCCCCGGAAATTTCAACCACCTGGGTTTCCTTAACGTGCACCTAAACCTACACGGGGCTCAAGCATTTTCGCAGAAACGGAAAGATGCGGCATGCTTACCTCGCCATCTGGTGCAGCACAGAGAATAGGTCGAGGGCACAGCACACACACGCGCACAGATAGATAGATAGATAGATAGATAGATAGATAGATAGATAGATAGATAGATAGATAGATAGATAGATAGATAGATAGATAGATAGATAGATAGATAGATAGATAGATAGATAGATAGATAGATAGATAGATAGATAGATAGATAGATAGATAGATAGATAGATAGATAGATAGATAGATAGATAGATAGATAGATAGATAGATAGATAGATAGATAGATAGATAGATAGATAGATAGACGGACGGACGGACGGACGGCGGATGGATAGATGGATGGATGGATGGATTAACATGCGCGGGATTTACGTAAATTCCGTGTCCCGTGGTGCGACTAGAGACACAGTTAATAATCAGTGCGTTGTAAACGTGATAATTTACAGTAGCATTACCAGCAAGGCACAGACAGGCTCTATTTAGCAAACATTCATGGTTAAAAAAAGAGTGGGGACATAATCCCTAGGGTCGCGTCGATCCGCATCCTCGGTATGATCGTGGAGTCGTCGGGCACCAATAGCCAAACGATCCTCCGGCTCGCAAAAAAGACTGACAGCACCATCGGCCTTATCAGGAGGGTCGCCAAAAGACGCAGTGGTCTCGCAGAAGACAACCTGGTCAGGCTTATCCACGCGTTCTTACTGTGCCACTTTACCTACGTCGCGGCCATGCATGTCTGGAGGAGGGCTGAGCGGGATAGATTAAACGCCATGATCCGGAGAGGCATCAAGAGCGCTCTTGGTATCCCGAACTACACGTAGACGGAACGACTCCTACAGCTGGGAATGCACAATACGCTCGAGGAGATTGCGGAGGCACAGGAGAGGGCACAGGTCATCAGACTCTCGGGCCCGAAGGCTGGGAGGCGACTCCTGATGGCCATGGGTATCCCGTCGGCCACAGTGGACCACAATTACCAGGGATTGCCAAGAAGACAACGTGAACAAATCATCGTTTCCCCCATTCCGCGCAATATGCACCCGCTGCGAAACACGGGAAGAAGACGGGCAGCGGCGATCCTCCGCAGTGTAGCAGAGGTCCCTGGGGAGAGCTGTTTTGTCGACGCGGCCAGGTACGGGAACAGCAACAAATACGCAGTGGTCTCGGTCGACCAAGCTGGTTCGGTCATCAACGCCGCATCGATTGAATGTTCCTCCTCGAGCGCTGCCGAGCAGGTGGCCATCGCCGTCGCTCTCCTCGACGAGAAGCGCGCGAACGTATACAGCGACTCACGGGCAGCCGTCCGTGCCTTCGCCGTCGGCGCAATCGCCAAGGAGGCACGCCGTATTCTCGGTGGAAAAGACATCTCTAACCACATCTTAACGTGGTTCCCTGCTCACATGGGTCATTTTGAAGGAGGCCCCACCAACCTCAACGAGCTGGCTCACTCCAAGGCGCGAGGTATGACGTTCCGCGCCCACGGAGGTTCTCCCCAGCCCACGACGTTGGACAATAGAGATCAGCCCACCACATACAATGAAATTACGCAGCACTTCTACCTAGGCAGGAGGGTCTACCCCCCTCCTCACAGAAAACTGCACAGAGCCCCTGCCATGACGCTTAGACTCCTGCAGACTGATTCATATTCAAATCTGGCCTTATTTCACAAAATTTACCCGGATACTTACACTAGCAGCTCGTGTCCCTTTTGTGGAGAAATAGCTAACTTAGAGCATATGCTCTGGCGATGCCCCTCGTTACTGGGCAGTGAACAAGCCGACCCAGCCAAGTGGAGCTCCGCCATCAGAAGCCCCAACAAGGGGGATCAGCTTTGGGCCGTCCAGAGAGCCCACGATGCGGCGGTCAGGCTAAGCCTGCCCGTCCCAACGTGGGAGAAGCCCACTGCGCGCTAGTCGCGTCTCTCAGGACTATATTTAATAAAGTTCCAGCATCCATCCATGGTTAAAAAAACCTAAACGCGTCCCTTTTATACGGCAGCTGTAAGTGACGTCAGAATACTAATTAGCCGTTCACTTTACAGGTACGCTGTAGCCCACATAATATCTAAGGTGAAGTTGCTTTACCCGCTTACGCAGTCTTTACTTGCTCAAATGTTCTTGCGCGTTTCGCTGATCGAAGTCCCGAAGTGGCCCGGTGTGTCTCCTGTATATGCACGCTTCCATTCTTTCTTGCTTCAAACGCTAAGAGAACGCTATTAAACTTAATCAAATTAAGTAAAGTCCAGGAGCATTAACAATAGGCAGACATTAATTACTAAATTATCAAATAGACTCACGCAGTAATTGCCCTATTTACATCAATTCACTTGCTTGTTCAGAATACTGCGGAACAAGTTTATATCGGAAAGTTCAATGAAACACAATAGTTGCATGTTTCGGCATTTCAAAATGTCTGTAATTCGATCAAATTGCGCGATTACGCAAGCAGCCCGGCTGTCCTTGCACGTATCTGTGACGCTTATGTGTGGCGCAATCTGAAGTTGCCGTCCCACGTATCTCTTCCCACGAACTTATTCTGATTGGAGCTTTGCGCAATTACCGGTTGGACGAATAGTCACTTCAGCGGCATGGGCGAGACAGACCGCTTTATCGCAATGCATGGCGAAGGTTCATCTTACGCTGCCACACTACGTCAAAGGGGAGATGGGTTGCGCCATGAGTCACGCTTAGCAGTGCCGCTTGTGTAACAAGGAACAACGTGATACCGGTTGTTTCGGTCTACGGGCGCTTTTTCAAATGCAGACAGGTAACTCGACTTTTATAACGGTTTCTCTTACCTTAACTAAAATAATCGCGCAGAATCTCTTTTGGGAGTTATCTCAATAATTCACGAGTGAAGAGTTTTATTGTAGGTTGCAGCGTTCTCTAGAGCGTTGTTTTCGGGCTGCAAAGACGTGGAGTCTTCTTTCTTTCCTCAGCGACTGGAACAGCCCCACAGAACGCGCTTCCCACGAGCCGCGAAACGTGAGATTGGCATTGAATTTTCGCAAAGTTGGAACTCTCCTTATGTGTGCAATCCTTCATGTCGGCTTTACGTATTCTCGTGCAGAGGGAATTTGTTCCATTACCCCGAAACTCAATGAAGCCTTTATAGAAAAAGTGCTCTACTTTCAGATTTGTTTCGCAACTCCCATATAACCCATTCGTGTGGTTCAGATATATTCACATCCTCCAAGCGTGGGCTTACATCCCAGTAGTTAAGACCTAGTTAAGGTCCTCGGATCGCGGCAGCCTGGGCTCAAACCCAGCGCCGCCATATAAATTTGGTTTGTTTTGTACATTTACTTCTTTATAGCGACGATCGCCTTACGTGACACAGGGACAGACGGATAGACGGACAGCTTTCTCGTCTTGTGTAGGCACAGAAATGCTTAGACACTTAAAATGTGAGCCACTGCTTTTCTATTAAGTGTGGTGAGCGGAAAGTCACGAGCGTACCGGCTTCCGTCAAAGCCTTGACGTCATTACGAACTTTTCAAACATGTGCAATGAAATTTGTTAGAAGTAATTACCAGCTGAGCTATTTGAGCCGGCCGTAATAACTTCGGTGTCCGAAGGAAATCACATCCTCCTGCCTCTCTGCCTCCGACCTCTCTGCCTTTCTATAAATAAACCTCTCTCTCTTCTCGGCCAAGTGGAGCACGTGAGACACGTGGAAGAGAAAGAGACAGAAAGGGAAGAAAGAAAGAAACAAAAAAATTACACCATCTTCCGCTAAAGGGGACCATGAGGCGATGCGAAGCCGGAGCACTTGCACGATCGCGTTCCGTTGGCGCTCGATGGGCATGCTACCGACCTCGCGTCGTGGAACGCGAAGAGGGACGCTACGCGCGTCGTATCTTCCATCTAGCCTGGCCGTTAATTCTCACAGGGCGAGCGGGGAACGCGGTCGACAGGCGGGCGAGAGGGGGGCAGCGTAGGAGAGGAGAGAGAAGGGGAGGGGACGCGCATGCGCTCGAGCTCCTCGCGGCGTTGCGCAGGAGAGAATTTCGGCATGTCTAGCCCGCGTTTCAGAGGAAGAGTGGAAAGGCGAGGGGAGAGGGGTATGGGAGAGGGGGAGGAGTGAGGGAAAGTGGAAAAAGGGAAAGTGGAAAGAGGGAAAGCGGAGAGGGTGAGCGGAGAGGGAAAGGGGAGAGGGGAAGTGGAGAGGGAAAGGGAGGGGGTGAGTGGAGAGGAGGTGTGCGCATACGCAGTAAGGGTGGTCACGCCGCACACCACCGGATTGAGCTCGGCCTTAAGATACTTCGCATCTAAAAGATTCGGCAGATCCCACGCCTTCTCGGAATCGGTTTCATGCGAAGCAGTCTGCGAGTATATAGTTCTATGCCGTATTTTTTGGCTATGTGCCAAGCGTTACAAGGGGTATCGAAGTGTTTTTGTATGTGTAGTAGTAGTGTCCACATCGTGGGCTTACGAGGCTCGTCGACAACACTCGCGTATAACGGGTAACTTAACGTCAGCCCCCATGTTAGAGCACATACGTCAGTATTATCGCAACGAAGTGCTCTTTTTGGTGCGATCTTGGCTTAAAGGGATATATATATATATATATATATATATATATATATATATATATATATATATATATATATATAATATAAAGAACACTTCTTTGCGATAATACTGACGTCTGTACTCTAACATGGGGGCTGACGTTAAAGTAAGCTTGTGTCTTTCTTTTTGCTTGTATCAAAGCATACCTTGAACACTGATATATATATATATATATATATATATATATATATATATATATATATATATATATATATATATATATATATATTGTAATGAACGAGACACAGAGACAGCACCCGTTCCTGGGCCCGCTGTTCTATATTCTAAACTTCTTCCCCCTTTTCCTTGGTGCTTTCCCAGCTCCTCGCGCAAGCAGCCGAGCCGCATTGCCGTTCTCGCCTTTCACACTCGGCCACGCTGCGGACCTGGCAAACAAAAAGAAACAACAGTTCAGTCCAAGGGACGCACTCGTTTCTTGAAGCGTGACACATGCACTGCGAAGTTGTTCTTTTTCCGCCGATCGAGTGCAAAGCTTGGATTTGAGGTGGTAACGCGCCAGGTATTTTGTCCTAACCGTTCGGTGATCGTGAAGGGCCCCTCGAACTTCGGTAGTAACTTCTTGCCCGGGCAGCTGCCGCCCCTTTGCACCCACACTTCGTCTCCAATTTTATATTCCGGTGCAGGGCGCCGGCGGCGGTCATAATAGCGCTTTTGTTTTTCTTGTGCTCGTGCGGCTCTTTTCCTGGCCGCAGCTCTGATCTTCTGACAGGCGTCTGTACGGCTGTCATGGCGTGTGACGCTAACAGGAGCGTCTAGGCTGAGGACCGCTTTCAGCTGGGGCAGCTTTCCGTATACGACTTCGTACGGTGTCGCACCGGTAGACGTCTGCAGCGCCGTGTTAACTGCATAGCCAGCAGCCCGAAGGTGTACGTCCCAATCGGCCTCTCCTTTCTTGTCGAATTTGGTGTACGGAGCGAGTCTTGCCTGAATACTTTGATTAGTACGCTCAGTAAGGCCGTTTGTCTGCGGATGGAACGCTGATGCGTAATGGTGCTGTACACCCGCCTTGGAAAGATACGTTCGCAGTTCCCGGCTACGAAATGTTGTTGCACGGTCAGATATAAGTTTTTTTGGCAAGCCATGCCTCCATTCAAATCTGCGCTGCAAGAAATTGACTAAATGAACGGAGGCAAGAGATGGTACGGCTGCCACTTCTACGTATTTGGACAGATAGTCCACAGCTGCAATGATGTAGCGGTTTCCAGCAGTGGTGGTGGGTAGCGGCCCTATGTAATCGATGCCCACCGTATGAAATATCTGATCGGTATCTGCACTGGTGTTGACAGTCCAGGCTGACACCCCGGCAGTCGTTTAAAACCGTTGACACTCTTCGCAACAGGCTACGTAAGAGCGCACATTACTCCGCATTTTCGGCCACCAGAAGCGTTCTTGCAGCTTGCGAAGCGTGGCTCGTTGTCCAATGTGCCCTCCTTCGGGATCATCATGAATGGCCCGTAGTATTTCGGTACGCAGACATTTCGGAACAGCCAAGAGGTAGCGTTCTTCCGAGAGGTCGTGGTGCCACTGACGACGGCACAGTACATCATTGCGTATTGCAAACAACGGATTTGTTTCCGTGCCCGTTACAGATGCAATGATTGGCGCCAAGTCCTCGTCCTCTTCTTGGGTTTTGCGCACGTTTACTTGGGCAAAATAGATGTGATTTTGCTTGCTTCCTTCAACGCGCATGAGTGGATTGCGTGACAAGGCATCGGCGATGTTGTTCAAGACCCCAGCGCGATGACGCACGTCAAAGTCATACTCTTGGAGCGTGATAATCCACCCAGCAAACTTATGCTTGAGCTGTTGCTTGGAAAACATCCAAGTCAACGCGGCATTATCGGTTACCACGGTGAACCTGCGTCCGAAGAGATAATGGCGGAATTTATCGTCCACGCTCCACACCACTGCCAGACATTCCAGCTCATTGGAGTGATAGTGGCGCTCGGTCTCGGAGAGTTTCCGGCTGGAATAAGCGACGATGTGCTCGACGCCTTCTGGATCACGCTGGACTAGCACTGCCCCTAGACCGACTTGGCTAGCGTCGGTGTGCACTTCAGTGGCCCAGTCATCATTGAAGTGACTCAATACAGGACAGGCAGTGAGCTTTCGCTTTATCGTCCGAAAAGCAGTTTCTTGCGCGGCGCCCCATTCAAACTGGACGTCCTTTTTGAGGAGATCGCTCAGGGGAGCCGCAATCGAAGCGAAGTGGGGAATAAACCTCCGCAGGTAAGATGCCATGCCCATAAACGACTGCACTTGCTTCAAGCTGGCTGGTGTGGGAAATTCCGACACTGCTGCGATGCGCTCCGGGAGTGGCTGTATACCGTCGGGAGAAATCTGATGTCCAAGGTACGCTATCTTAGACAGACCGAACTGGCACTTCTCTCGGTTTAAGCGGAACCCCGCCTCGTAGAGCTTGTGTAGCACTTCGTTTAAATTGCGAAGGTGTTCATCCTCCGTGGTGCCGACGACGAGGATGTCATCTAAACAGACCACGCAGGCTCGGTTCTTCAGTGAGCCTAGCACGGAATTCATCGCGCGATGAAATGTGCTAGGGGCCGTTCTGTGCCCAAACGGCATGCGATTGAATTCATATAGGCCTGACGGAGTGCGAAAGGCGGTCTTGCACTTATCCTCTTCTGCGACGCTAATCTGCCAGTAGCCTGCGCGTAAGTCGAGTGAGGAGAAGAATCTGCAGTGGCGAACTGTATCGATGGCGTCGTCGATACGAGGCAATGGGTACGAGTCGGGCGTCGTACACTTGTTGAGCTGCCTGTAGTCTACGCAGAACCGCATGGACCCATTTTTCTTTCGCACGAGCACGACAGGTGCTGCCCACGGACTTGATGAAGGCCTGATTATGCCTGCGGAGAGCATTTCGCGTACTTGATCTGCGATAACGGCGCGCTCCTTCTCAGCGTATCTTCTCAACGGCACGCATATCGGAGAGTGGTCCCCCGTTGGTATTCTATGCAAAAGCATCTTAGTACCCGGGAGATCTGCCGTAGTGTCGGCGAATATTGCGTTATGCCGAGTCAGTATAGAACTTAAGGTAAGCGGACTCGGCGGCTCACCTCTCGGCGTTGGCAGGGGCGTCGCCGCAGCCTCGGTTGACGAAGGCCGGAGCTCTACATGGCCGCGATCGATGGTGATCTGGATGTCGTCCGACAGCAGGAAGTCTGTGCCCAGAATCATGTCGGCAGGTAGATCCTCAAAGACAGGAATGGCTGGCAGAAACTTTGTCCCCGCTGTCGTCCGGACATAAACGTCGAGCATGCCCACTGGCATCACGCTGCCTCCCAGTCCGCGGAGTGGAGGCTGCGTCCATGGGGAAATAGCGTCGGGAGCGTGACGTCGGTGCAGTGCCGTTCGTTCAGCGCCGGTATCAACAAGCGCTGACAAGTCGCCGATCCCTTCAACATGCACTGGTAACACTGGGGTTTGAAATGCTTGGTACTGAATCCGGGGTTGAGACGATTGGCGGCACTCCTTGGCGTTGTGCCCAATACGTCCGCACAAAAAGCAACCCCGTCGCGCGGAGGTGGGTGGGGACTGTCCGGCCTGCTGTGGCGTGCCGAACGTAAGACGGCGTCGGGTACTCTGCTGCACTTCCGCGGCCTTGTGAGCGAAGACGGTGGGTGAGATCTCAGGCAACTGAGAGGACAGGATGGCCGCATGAGTGGCGTCCCACATTCCGTCGACCGCGTACTGGCGCGCAGCTGGAGACTGCCACGTGATGCCACAGTCGTTGAGGAGCTGAAGCTTATCATAAATGTAAGTCGTGACATCTTCAGTGGGACCTTGCCGGCGCGATCGCATTCGCATGAACTGCTCGTCATACGTGGACGAAAGCGGGCGGAAGGCACTCACTAGGGCTGCACTCCATGAGGTCCAAGTGGTGTGGTTATGTCCGTCGTAACGATGCCAAGCTTTGGCCGAGTCGCGTAGTCGGTTCTCGGCGAAAGACATTTTGACGTCGTCAGGCCAAGAATGTTGGCGGGCCAAGGCATCGACGGTCTGCAGCCAGATCGTTGGGTTGTCTTGAAATCCTCGAAATTCGGGAAGTTCGGTGAGAGATGGCGGAGGCTGTGTTGTACGTGCCAAGGCTCTTGTAATGCATGCGTTGGTGTCTGCCACGGACTTCATGATGGTAGAGACTGCCTGCGTGAGCACGGTGAAGTCGCTGCAGACCGCATTTGAAGTAGGAGTGTTGACCTCAGGCGTCGATGCGGAGGTCGCTTGGGCGGTGGTGTGCGATATAAAGTCCGAGGGAGCGTGGACAGCGTCCCTTGGTACTGATGTAGCGTCCACCTGCAAGGCAGTGAAGTCGAAGACCGGAGCTGTGGTGACGCCTGTAGACGAGTCAGTTGGTCCTGGGGCGGGGTTGGGCTCGGAGCCCGAAGCCGCTGTAGCGGAAGCCGCTGAACGCGAAACTGTGCGTCCGCTCCGGAGCACTGTGTGCGACTGCAGGTCGTCAAGCAGAGGTTCGTCGGACGGCTGCGCCATTGTAATGAACGAGACACAGAGACAGCACCCGTTCCTGGGCCGGCTGTTCTATATTCTAAACTTCTTCCCCCTTTTCCTTGGTGCTTTCCCAGCTCCTCGCGCAAGCAGCCGAGCCGCATTGCCGTTCTTGCCTTTCACAATATATATATATATATATATATATATATATATATATATATATATATATATATATATATATATATATATATATATATATATAAACAGGACATGGAAATAAAAAAAAACAGGACATGTGACCAGCGTATCTATATACGCTGGTCACATGTCCTGTTTTTTTTTTTATTTCGAGGGCTTCTTTGCAGCTTGGAAAATGTCACACGTGAGACTTCCTTTCTTTAAAATAATGCAATGGGGGTTTGTGAAAATGATCTAGAATTTTTCAAATGTAATTTCTTCCCTAAAGTGAATATTTAGCAGTTTAGTTAAATAATCCTAATTACCAAATTAATTAATTACAAAAGAAAAAAATGCCGTAGCGCGCAAGGTAGAGTCAGCAATATGCAATTGATTTCACTCGCCTGCCTCTAATATTGTATTTTTTAACCTTTCGCACAAGTTAGCTGGGACACCCGGTATATATATATATATATACGTGCGTGCATGTGTGTGTGTGCGTGCGTGTGTTTGTGTGTGTGTGCGTGTGCGTGTGTGTGTGTTTGTGTGTGCACGTGTGCGTGCGTGTGTGTGTGTTTGCGTGTATGTGTGTTTATATGTGTGTATGTTTACGTCTGTGTATGTGTTTGTGTGCGTGTGCGTACGTGTGTGTGCGTGTGTGTTGTGTATGTGTTTGTTTGTGTGTGTGTGTGTGTGTGTGTGTGTGTGTGTGTGTGTGTGTGTGTGTGTGTGTGTGTGTGTGTGTGTGTGTGTGTAGTCGCCATTCTCACAGGCCACAGTCGCTCTGTATGGGACGATCACAGTGTAGTGAACGAACCAACTGTCTCTAGAACTGAACAAACGCTTATGAAGGTGATACAAATAAATGTATTATTCCTAGCGTATTTCCGGCATTTATTCAATGTACCGATGCAATCAAGCACGAAAAATGGCATTTTGGATACACTTTTTTTTAAATACCTCGGGATGTAAAGGATTAAGGTATGAGCCCAAGTGGAAAAAGCGCATTTTTTTTCAAAACGTCATTTTCTGGTCTTTGGTTATGTTAGACGTAGAACTTATCCTCCATCATTATTCTGCATAAAGTTTCTGTTTACGCAGTTTCCTTCAATATATACAAGCAAAAATGCTAAACCACCCGTCATCTACGAAACCAAAACTAAAAGTTCCAGTTTTGTGTGCATCATAACATTAGCTTGATGCGTAATATTTTGTTGGTTATTTAACAATCATACATCAAGTGCGAACATGTAATAATACTCTAACAGCATTGTCACCACATCATTTTTATCATAATAGTTAAACTTCTCACCACGTGGACGCGCAACATCGTACATGTGTTCTTTATGCTCAAGGACGCGTATGTGCCTGTCAATCATCAAATTTGCTTTGTATGACACTGTTTATCATTTCAATAGTGACAACAGAAGCACATTTGATATTTTGAAGCAAGTTGGGACATCGAGCCTGGCCTCTACACTGCAAAAACTTGCCTCACAAATGATTAGCACCGCATCGAGAAAGCATCCCGTCACAGCACTGATGCTGCAGAGCGAGCTACAAAAAAAAAATAATCGCAAGGTGAGCAAAGGCAGACGAGAGCAAGGTCCAGGATGGAGCTAGCTACAAATATAGAGGATGTTAGCGCTCCTGATTACCTTCTGTAAACGCTGCACCTGTTTCAAATCTTTTTTGTTGATTTTCTCAGAACTTATATTTTTGGCATTTTTCCCTAAGCGAACAGTAATAACTTTTTTGCTAAAATAGATTCTACATTGAAACATAGCACACTTCCTGATCACATTAGTAGGTGTGCAATGAACTTTAATAAGAAAAATCGTGCCACAAGATTTAATACGGCTGCCTGTTATGCGAAGGTGCCCCTAGTGTTAGTGCATAATTTTTTGGTTCTTTAATCACTCTTCTCATTTTGGTTCATCTAATCTCATTTGTTTTGGTTCATTGCAGTGATCAAAGCTTCTTTCCTGTCTCTGCAAAAATTAGATTTTTTGTTGAGAGCAATTTAAGTAAGGAGTGTTCGCGTAAGGCCTATTTTTAATGAAATTTTCAATTACGAAAAATGAACAAAAAATACGGCTTCCTTTATAATGCTCACGTGTGCTTAAAAGCTGTGCTCTATAATGTAGAATAACAGTCTCTAGTGCTTATCGCTTTTTAAAAAAAAATTTCCGACACTTGGCCTGTTACCTTAAACATATATGAGCTGAAAGCAGATAACTACAGCTGCAACGCAGATCATACATTAGTTGACTAACTGCATTGAGAACCCCAGGCACGACAACGCTATATTTCTTTCGCACCTACTTGCATAAAAACGTAGGCAAAATGCATGTCTTTGGCATTATACCAGGCTCGTAATACACAACTAAAGGGATGAAAATTGACTGGTAACCTACTGAGACCAAGGTCAACCTTCACTGATTCACGATGAGGTAGCTCCATGCTCAGGTGCCTCGTAAAAGAGTATGCTGTGCCAAGGAGCTTATTCGAACACGGAGGTAACATGTGGTGTGCAGTGTCTCAGGGAACTGCACTCAGCTCTACGACAATATGTGTTTTGTTTTAGATGCGAAGTATCTTAAGGCCGAGCTCAATCCGGCGGTGGTGGTGTGCGGCGTGACCACCCTTACTGCGCATGCGCATACCCTCTCCACACACCCCCTCTCCACTCACCCTCTCCCCTTCCCCTATCCACTGTCCCTTTCCCCTCCCCCTCTCCACTTTCCCTCTCCCATCCCCCTTTCCACTCTTCCTCTGAAACGCGGGCTAGACATGCCGAAATTCTCTCCTGCGCAACGCCGCGATGAGCTCGAGCGCATGCGCGTCCCCTCCCCTTCTCTCTCCTCTCCTACGCTGCCCCCCTCTCGCCTGCCTGTCGACCGCGTTCCCCGCTCGCCCTGTGAGAATTAACGGCCAGGCTAGATGGAAGATACGACGCGCGTAGCGTCCCTCTTCGCGTTCCACGACGCGAGGTCGGTAGCATGCCCATCGAACGCCAACGGAACGCGATCGTGCAAGTGCTCCGGCTTCGCATCGCCTCATGGTCCCCTTTAGCGGGAGATGGTGTAATTTTTTTGTTGTTGTTGTCGCCACGTCAACCGAATAATCGCGATTGAAGCATTATTCGAAAAATCGGGGAGTTATAATTTCTCCGCGCAAATGACTACTATAGAGCTATAGTTTACCTGCCGAAAGGGGGGGGCCAGGCCCCTACTTAAAAAATGGAGAGGGGTTGGGGCCCCCCTACCGCCCCCCCCCCGACTTTAAGCCCTGGGTGCGATGATGTGAATATCATACGTAACTTCCGTTACCGTATTCCTCCGGGGTTCAGCAAAAGCTTGAATATAGGTTGCTGAACCATAGGAGTACCAAATGTAATGTTTAATAGACTACTATAAATGCGGAGCCAACACTGGAATCACAGACGGTAACCTGACATGACGCCTGTATCGTAGGAGTACATATGTAGTCTTTATTTCTTTCTTGTAAAATTAGATAGCCAGCACCACAAGCGTAATTGACGTGCACCGACATTGCGCCTGTATAGGGTGTTTTTCCAGAACAGTTTCTTGACCTGGCGTGGCTTTGTGGTAGAATACCTGACTGCCGCGCAGAATACTTGGGTTCCTGCTGGGACCGTAATTTTTATTCTTTGCATTCGTCCGGTCAACGCTGTCGATGTCGGTTTTAGATGCGAATCGGCTTATGAACGAGGCCTGTCGTCCCGGCGTAACCGGTGCCCCGCGTGCCACTAGATGTAAGGAAGAAAGAAGAAAACAAAGTGTTGGCACGGGAAAAGAGCTCGCGCATGGTGTCAGAAAGGACTATTTTGGCCAATCCCCCACAGTGAGTGTGAGCAGCCAAAGTTGAAGGTGAACAAGAACAAGAACATAACTGTTTGCCTGAGAGAAAGGTGCAACTAGATGTATGGAAGAAAGAAGAGGACGAAGTGAGAGCGAAGTCTTGGCACGAGAGGCGAGCTCGCGCATGGTATCAGAAAGGAATGTTTGCGTGACATATGGACGTGTGGTAGAGCGCTCGCTCCACTGCAGCGCGTGCCCTATTATAAATCATGCAAGGTACCCACTACGCCATAAATCATGCAAGGTACCCTTAGATGCGAAGCAGCTTGTGAACGAGGCCTGTCCCCCCGGCGTCGCGTCTGTGTAGCCAGTGCCCCCGCCGATCCGCGGAGCGGCGGGCTCGCGAAGCCGAAGCGAAACGGGCACGTTGACATCGCATTCTCAAACTTCAAGCTACAACTTTTGCAGCAAGAGCCATTAACTTTATACTTAACGGACCACAAGGCCGTTATACTCAAGGGGAAACGTTCTTCTGAGCTTAAAGTCATATATGACGAATAACAACATCAGGGGAACCTCGAATGGAAGGACAATGAACAGTGATGAAGATAATAAAACATTTACAGAAATATAAGTCGACTCATGGCTGCTTCGCATACTACTCAGGGTTCCTTTTACGGGGAGTACGAGGAGATTCCCCTTTACGGGGAGATATTTTTCTTAAAGGAGTACTGACACAAAATTTCGAAGGCGAGATAACCTGTGGGATAGATTTGTCTGGACTACCACGCATCATCTACGAAATATCAACGGATAATATAGCCTAGAACATATGTTTGAAGTGCGCGTCGCGCCGCTCCACGTGAAACGCGCTTTTGGTTTTCTTGTAAACAACCAACCGCCACCTGCGTCACCACATTGTGTTGGCTGCCACGATTGTTGCGGGTGCTCTCTGCCGCTCCCTCCTAGCATACCTTTTCACCGGAAAGAAGGGTAGACTTGCACGGGAGTACAAAGGCTGATGTCCTCGCCTCGGCAGTGCATCTTGGGGGGGTCACGCATATTTACAACGTCTCAGGGGGCATTGTAGCAACAACCAGGAAGACTTCGTTGAAAAGAGTTGTCACGCGGTGCTCATGTGCACGCGGTTTTGTGTGCTCACCTAGCCAGCTATGTTTACATAAAAACCACTCTGGGTCCCGCTTCCCTCGGCACTCTGTCAAACCGAAACTGCGACTGGGCGCTATAAAACCGTCTCCAAAAAAGCCGGCAGATCCCACGCATTGTGGGAATCGATGTAATGCGAAGCAGCCAACAAAGAGCTGCATACATCGTCTTGTATGTCATTGAGGAAAATGCGTGTCATGGTTTTCATGTTAACTCCTATTATTTATGTTCGTCACGCAGTAACGTCGCGCACTACCAACTTCGGGGTCGATCAAGCTAAATAAACGGCAGCCAGCGCCCCATGAGCGTGGCACGTAAGTCATGCTGTACATGACATGCGTGTCATGTTTTTCATGTTAACGGGTGTTATTTATGTTCGTCACACAGTCACGTCGCAAGATACCAATTTTGGTGTATATCAAGCTAGCGAAACGGCCGCGAGCGAGCGTGGCACGTGAGTCATGCTGTACATGACATGCGTGTCATGAATTTCATGTTAACTCTTGTTATTTATATTCGTCACACAGTCACGTCGGAAGAGACCAATTTTGGTGTATATCAAGCTAGCGAAACGGCCGCCAGCGCACCATGAGCGTGGCACGGAAGTCATGCTATACATGACATGCGTGTCATGATTTCATGTTAACTCGTGTTTTTATGTTCTTCACACAGTCACATCGCGCAAAACCAATTCCGGGGTAGATCAAGCTAGCGAAACGGCCGCCAGCGCGCCATGAGCGTGGCACGTAAGTCATGCTGTACATGACATGCGTGTCATGATTTTCATGTTAACTCGTGTTTTTATGTTCGTCACACAATCACGTAGCGCAATACCAATTTCGGTGTAGATCAAGCTAGCGAAACGGCCGCGAGCGGTCCATGAGCGTGGCACGTAAGTCATGCTGTACATGACATGCGTGTCATGATTTTCATGTTAACTCGTGTCATTTATGTTCGTTACACAGTCGCGTCACAAGATACCAATTTTGGTGTATATAAATCTAGCCAAACGGCCGGCAGCACCCCATGAGCGTGGCACGTAAGTCATGCTGTACATGACATGCGTGTCATGATTTTCATGTTAACTCGTGTTATTTATGTTCGTTACACGGTCACCTCGCAAGATACCAGTTTTGGTGTATATCAAACTAGCGAAACGGCCGCCAGCGCCCCATGAGCGTGGCATGTAAATCATGCTGTACATGACATGCCTGTCATGATTTTCATGTTATGACTTGTCATTTATGTTCGTCATACAGTCATGTTACGCCATACCAATTTTGGTGCACATTCGATTAACCAAGCGACCAGGAGAGCACAAAGTCGTAGGCGGATAGATAGATAGATAGATAGATAGATAGATAGATAGATAGATAGATAGATAGATAGATAGATAGATAGATAGATAGATAGATAGATAGATAGATAGATAGATAGATAGATAGATAGATAGATAGATAGATAGATAGATAGATAGATAGATAGATAGATACGCTCAAAGTCGCAGAAGTTCGCTAAGAAATGCTTCGCATTTAATAATTAACGGTTGCGTGCTCGAGCAAACGAGCTTTCGAGCCATGATAAGTGGGTCGTTAACTACTTATTGCAACAGAAAAAAACACGATGCAAAATTTTCGTGTCAGTGTTCCTTTAACGCTCTTGCATTTAAATGACCAATGTCTGTTCGCGCCTTACCTGGGTAGATATACACTGTCAATCTCCTGTGGCGCATAGTCGTATACTGCGGCCCGTGGTCAACGGGTATGTGCCACACGTATCTGGAGGAAAAGGTTTCACGACAGGATTTTCACGTTATTCATGTCATGACCAGACGCTCTTATTCGTCAAACCCTCTTACGCTCCCTTGCAAATTTTGGTCTGCGCTAAGTTAAGGAGGCGATCACGAGAGCACCCAGGCGTAGGCGGATAGATAGATTGATAGGCGAATTCCGAGTGCGTATCAAAGCAGGGCGGTGGCCTTGGGCTCGGCGACCGAGTGATAAATAAGAAGGCCGTCTCACGCTCCCTACCGATGGCTTCCGAGCACAGCACACACGTGTTGCTGCTGCTGCTGCTGGAGCAGTGTTGTCCGGGGGAGCACGACGTAGCACGCGAACCGCACGCTCGTCAGGAAGTAGAAGCATTGGCTTTCTCTTCTTTTTTTATCTAATACATTTTGTTTCTTTATCGCTTGCGGCACAAACAGGGGTCCTGTGAAACACTTCCCCCACCCTCCTTCCATCGTTGTTTTCGTTGGCAGTTAGACAACGGCAGGAGACCAGAGCGTAGCCAGTAACGGGGCGTTCGTCCGGATCCACCCCCATACACTCTGGTTATGTATATACGACCCGTGCTGGTTCTTGCGTCCTGTAACTGTTGGGCCCCGGATTTGCAGCGGTCACACCGGCTGTGGCTGATTCTGCGGGACTCCTCCCTTCAACCCTGCGCTGGGGTTAATTTACTAAGTTCCAAATGTGCGCCATGCAACGTGTGCGTGTTTGTGTGCGGGCTTGCGTGCGTGTGTGTGTGTGTGCACGCGCTTACAAGCGTGTGCTTACGCCGATAACTCCAAAATAAGCGGAGAACCCGCGACTGCTAGTATAAGGGCGGAGGTGTTAAATGTTGCGTGGAGGGGCGCGCGTTCTGTGGGCTTCCGTGAGGGGGTTTCGCACGCTTCGTGGTAGCTAGCGGTGAGCCATGCGGCCCTATGAAGATTTCGGTCACGCGTCCTATCAGCCTACCCGCTGAAAGCAAATGAACAAAAAAAAAAAAAAACAGGCGGGCAGACAGACGGACAAGCACACAGACATGTAGACAGACACAAATTTTACGCCAACGGACTCATGAGTAGACTCACTCAGGCTCGATTTTGTTCTTAAGTAGCACGCCTGAAGCTTGCAGGTTCCCAAGGACGCTTTTGACCAGCATCGCAGAAAGCCTCGTATCTGGTTTTAAAAGCAAGTGCTCACCAGCTGTTCAATCAGTGACACACCCGCAGAAAAAAGTAGTGGTCATTCCTTATGTGCACAAGGTGGCACGTAATCTTAAGAAAGCGGTCAGCAGGGCAGGCGTCAGACTGTTGTTTTCTGCCAGAAATAAGCTTGGTAGCCTGTGTCAGCAAGTAAATCGAGAGACCAAGACGAAAAGATGCAGCAAGAAGCATCGCCAGAAGTACGTTGAATGTTGTGATAGTGTTGTGTATAAGGTACCTCTTTCTTGTGGCCGTTACTATGTTGGCCAAACGGGGCGGTGCGCTAATGACCGCATGCGCGAGCATGCGAACAACGTCCGTAAACAAGCCAGAGATAGTCAATTGTCGCTTCACTGTAATGAATGTGGTTGCCAGCCATCTTTTAAAGATTCGATTTTCTTGTCGAAGTACCATGATGAACGGGCGCGTGTCATTTCTGAAGCGTACCATATCTATAACGGCGGAGAGGCATGTGTCAGCCTCCCCTCGCTCTCCCTCCTTCCGAAGGAGTTAGCTTTTCTGTCTGATTGAGGATTTTTCGGCGTCTGCGCAGGCTAATCACCCTTTTCTTTGTTTCTTTGTTGTTTTTTGTTTGTTTCCTTGAGATTGTGGCGGAGTATATGTATGCAGACTGGAAGAATAAAACACATTTGGTTGTTAGTCAGCGCCGTGGTTTGTGTCCTTTCTTCGTCCCGTCTTTTAGCGCTGTTTCTACTTTCTACAGTTAATCATGAACCAACCATCCCAAATGCGTATACCTTATTGATAGGTGTAACCTTAAGAGACAGGAAGAGAGCAGAGTGGGTCAGGGAACAAACGGGGGTTAAGGATATCATAGTTGAAATCAAGAAGATGAAATGGATATGGGCCGGGCACGTAGCACGTCGGCAGGATAACCGGTGGTCATTAAAGGGACCGACAACTGATTTTTCTCGACCCAGTTTTTTACGGCGCGACAGGAAGCTTACCCTTCGTAGAGTTTGTAGCTGCAGTGGTTTATCCTAAAAGCACGTAGCTATTTTATAAGCAGTACTTTTCGATCTGAAAGGCTCCAAACACGCATGAAGGCTTGCTCCAGCAACGCTGAGAATTGATAGCTATGCCGCTAGCCCTTGTGAAAGCTATCGTTGTTCTGCTTTCGCAGGAGTTACTGTAACTATGCTTAACCACCTTTATTTTGAGCTTTCCAACCATTTTTGAATATAGCAAGCTGTTACAATGGGATGATGTGGCTTTATGCACCTTCTCTGTATTTGTACAGCGTTGTGTGCGCTGCGCCCAAGGTTGCCTGCGCCTATGTCAAGGCTGCCTACGCCAAGCGAAGGCAGCGCCACTTTGTTGCAAACAACTAACGCAGGCCTATATGTACATTTTTATGGAGTAATATCTTTTAATATAAAGAAATGAACAATATTTAAGTACTAACAGAAAAGTCATCTAACGCGTACACCAATCAACGGTCACGTGACCGGCTAATGAAATAAAATTGGTCACAATAAAGAAATTTTGAAGCAAACATTTTCGTGCATCGGCGTTCGCTATACTACATCATGGGGGTCTATAATAACAAATTTGGGAATGCATCGAAGTATCTTGAGATACAATTGGCAAGTATTGTATAGGATACAATTATTGCGGTATTATCTTGTATGTGTATCTCCAATGCTTCTTACCTGAGTATCTTGTACTGTATCGCGATAAAATTTCAAAGTATCTTTGCCCAGCCCTGCTTGTATGGCGCGCCGCGCATCTGTGTGTTGACCGACTACTTGCACACCAGTGCTCCAGTGTGCAGCGAATGCGCAGCGCCCGGCGCTTCCTCCACCGATGTCATGCCGCAGGTGCCCCGCAGAACGTGTGTCGAGGCGCATTGCTTTTCTTTGGTTTGCCTATGCGCACGTGGCGTTCAGCGCAGCACGCACGTAGGCACTGCACGCGCCTGTGACTGCTTCCCATCCGAATTCCGCTCGTTTCCGCAACACCACGTACCCGCTACCCGACCGCGGGAGCGCGTGACAGCGATAACCAGCACTCGTTTCTATTAGTTAATGGGTTGGCTGCAGCGAGGTCGCGGAGGGTTGCGCGCACAGCGCGCTGGCGCGTTTATTGCCGCTTTTACATGCGATGTTCTGGCATTGTTACGGACCACCGTCTCTACAATCAAGCGAACGACGCACATTTAAGCCGCGGAAGGTTTACTGCGCAAGCCACTCGACTCTATTTACAATGTTGGATACCTAGTAGTACCCGCGTTAGGCTTTTAGTACCCGTTACTGGTCGATCGGATCTGAATTTGTGAACGGCTCTTCGTTCGTCAGACCTCTTTCCCACCCGACGACCGCTTTTATTTTCACGAGTGGTGGTGCACGGTTAATGCAGATTATACATGCGATATGCATTGTGGACACCAAGCCTGACAATGTATTAGTGGTAACAACAATGTCGAGAATTGGGCCAGTTGCTTGAGTTGCATGAGAGGTATTGATGGTCTCTGCCTTTACACAACCTCGTCAATTACGCACTCACTCATGTACTCAGTGCGTCACACACACGCGCACGCACACACACACACACACACACACACACACACACACACACACACACACACACACGCGCGCGCGCGCGCGCGCGCGCACGCACGCACAAACATGTTTTGCTTCACTAGAAAGCTAGGTGCTACCTTAAGAACAGAATATTAACTGCGAAGCATTTCTTAGCGAACTTATGCCGCTTTGAGCGTTTCTATCTATCTATCTATCTATCTATCTATCTATCTATCTATCTATCTATCTATCTATCTATCTATCTATCTGTCTGACTAGCCGTCTACGTCTAGGTGCTCTCATGACCGCCTCCTTAACTTAGCGTAGACCGAAATTGGCATGGGAGGGTAAGAAGATTCGACGAATGTGACTGTCGGGTCATGACATGAATAACGGGAAAATCCTGTCGAGTACGTCGTCAAACCGTTTCCTCCAGACACATATGGCGCATGCCCGTTTACCATGAGCCACGGTGTACGGATATGCACCACAGGTGATTGACAGTTTATATCTACCCAGGAACGGCGAGAACAGACATTGGTAATTTTAATGCGAGAGCGTTAAGAAAAACCGACATCGGCAGCGTTGACCCGACAAATGGAAAGAATAGAAATTAGTATCCCAGCAGGAATCGAACGCAGGCATTCTGCGTGGCAATCAGGTATTCTACCACAGAGCCACGCCAGGTCTATAAATTAGTTTGGAAAAACAGCCTATACAGGCGTAATATCGGTGTAACGTCGATTGTGGTTGTGGTACTGGCTATGTAATTTTATAACAAAACAATAAACACTACATATGTACTGCGATACCGGCGTCATATCAGATTATCACCGATAGTTACAGTGTTGGCTCCGCTTTTATAGCAGTCTAATAAACAATATATACCTATGATTCAGCATGCTATGTTGAAACATTTCTCTACCCCGGAGGAATACATTAACAAAAGGTGCGTATGATATTCACATGACTGCAACATAAAGTGCACTTAGTTTCGATAATACTGACGCATGTACTCTAATGTGAGGGCTAACGTTATGTCGCACCATAAGTTACCCTTTAAAGGCCAGTGCTGTCGACGTGCCTGGTAAGCCCACGATGTGCACACGGCTACTACACTTACAAAAACACGTCGATCCTCCTCGTAACGCTTGGCTCAAAGCCATAAAATACAGCATAAAAGTACTCATGGACTGCTTCGCATGGAACCGATTCCCACAACGCCTGGGATCAGCCGAATTTTTTAGGTAAGATGATATCTGCGAGGGCTCTTTTCGCCGAGGCTGTCGCTGTCAAGGTGTGACATGACCACTTCTCGCATTTTGTTACTGGTCGATGAGTCTTCCGTGTTTCAGTTGCGATGAAACCTGAAAGCGAACCTAATAGGTAACGCTGTTGTCGGTTAGTTGAATAAGCTCTAACCGCAATAACCAGTTAACGACTTTGTGCTTACTCAAATCTCAGAAACTTCATTTCTTATCTTTACGGGCAGGTGCTTCAAACGTCGATGAGTTGATAGAGATATGCGCACGCGATCCACCGAAAGCTCTTTTGAGTGTCATCGATGCAGTTTACTCCCATCCTGTACTTGCGTTCGGAATACGGCAAAGTACGCAAAGCGCAATAAGAGGTACGAGTGATATCGGGGAGCTTAGTATTACGGATACCAGTTTCTACTGACTTAGACGGCTTTATCAGGCTGCACAAAGGCTTTGGGCTCTAATGGATGTAGTTCTCGTGTCATCGCATTAGGTCGTAAAGACGGTGAAGGCCACTGAACACACCCCAGCTGATCGGAAATAGACGCCATCAGACTTGACGTTATACTTTTTCAGGGGACCCTAAGCCCAGGACCGACAGAACGCAGAGATAAGGCGCAGACGTTGCCTGCATTGACCTCAAAGACAATAAACTGGGTGTGTAGTTTGGAATTTTTACGTCGGTGTCCCGAACTCAGGTTTTCTACACAAGCACACGAATGAAGCAGAAATGTTGTCATGCGACAACAGTTTTACCAGGTTGGACGAAATTTGTTGCAGTTCCAGAGATAAGAATGAGTTCTAGAAACCATAAGAAGTTACGCATTTCTCCGTCGTTTACACATTACATTTCTAAAACACAAATAGCATTTCTTTTCTCGAGCACTACGGGCAAACGGGTGATCGACCTTGGCATGTGACCTTCATAATTTACTGTAAGAAAAACGTCGGGTATATTAAAACAAAAACCAAAAATCGGCTTTCTACACTGACGCTTAGACCTACACTCTAAGGCAAAAGGGTGTTAAAAGGGTGTGTGGTTCGTCCTTTTGGGGACTAATGGGGCTGCCACAACCATTAATCCCTTTAAGGACTAACGGCACCGGGTCTAACAGTTAGTCCCCACAATAGACTAACATTTAGTCTTCACATTTACACCTTACCGGGCAACTGTTAGTCCCCACAGATCACCTCAATGGACTAACATTTGGTCCTCACATTTACACCTTACCGGGCAACCGTTAGTCCTCGCAGTTGCACCTCGCAAGGACCAACGGTCGGTCCACTCAAACGCTCCATTCGGATGAACTTTTTATCCCAGGGATGATTTTCTACAGTTACTCTCCGCAAGACTTAATACTTTTTTCGCGTGTTTCTTTCCGCGGTGACCAACAAATGCCGCGGAAAAGAACACGCAAAAGAATATTTAGTCATGCGTATGTCACTGCTTTCGCATTCAATGCGACAACGAAAGACAAAAGTGAGACAATGAAACGTTTTATTTTTTCTATACATATGAAGTTTCTGCTTTCTTCCATTGAATTCCCTACAAAATGTCCAATACAGGTTCAGCCGCGTTGTCATATCTCGTACAGTCCTCTCTGTGAAGCTGCTCCAACGGAAGCGATAGATGGCAGGCGTTGTACGCGCCAGGGCACACAGCATTCTGCTCGTTGTGGGCAACGGCTGCATCCTGCAAAGCACAAAAATATTGCAAATATTTAGTCACGTGACAGCGAGGGTGAAGACGCACGAACTGTGCAAATACGTGCAATGTGAACGAAAACACGTCTAAAACATGGCACGCAAGTAATTTCACCCCTGCGAAGCACAAAAATATTGCAAATATTCTGCGACACGTCACAGAAGGGATGAAGACGCACGTACATGACAAATATGTGCAAGGTGAAATCAGAATCAGAAATCGTTTTATTTAGTTATCGAATCAATTACAAAATTTGTGTATACAGAAGCAGGTCCCATAGTCAGAGACTGAGTCGGGACCTCCTACAGTAGTGAATATAGAAACAATTAATTGGTGCAGCAAACAGTGGTGCAGAAAACAGGTAATAAAATACATCGCAGGTAAAAAAGAAAAAAGGAGTTCTACTGAAGAAAGTCATTAGCAGAAAGTAGCAACAAAAACTGAAATTAGACAACATCAAAAATAGAGGTAATTCAACTCTTCTAAACAGTTTTCAGATAATTACCATGGTGAAAAATGTTTAAAAATAAACTACGAAAAAGAAAACTAAACAGAGACATCTGATATCAGCAATGTAGGATGATGATGCGATGCTGCGTTAACATTAGGTTGTGAGAAGGCACGAATGGGAGCGGGAGTAATAGAAGTGACCAAAACTATCCAGATTATGGAATGGATGAGAGGAAAGTTTTCATATCATTTTTGAATGTGCCGATTGATTCCGAGGTTTTTATTCCTGAAGGTATAGTATTACAGAAATAGATTCCAGTGAAGTGGGCTGTTTGTCTGCCATAGTTAGTATTAACTATAGGTAAGATAAAATTGTGATTTTGTGCAAACCTTGTCAAGTTTGTATTCTCTAGACTTGATGGAGGGATTATAAACAAAGGAAGCTGATTTATTATTTGCTTGAAAAATAGTATTCCTAGATTATATTTGAAAGTGTTCTCGACTGTTAGGATGTTGTTGGCATGCAGGAGTGCTTTAGCATCACTGCGATAATGACTGTGGGTAAGTATTCTAATAGAGTGATTTTGCATAGTTTGAAGGGAGACGAGATGACTGCTGTAGGTATTGCCCCAAGATGTGATACAGTAATTAATATGAGAATGAATAAAAGCGTAGTACAATGAAAGTAATGTGGGTTTGGAAAATATATCGCGGGATTTAATTAGAACACGTATGCCGTAAGCCATTTTTTTTCGCAGGTATGCAACATACGAATGAAATTTCAAATGACGGTCCAGTTTAATTCCCAAGAAGGTCGCCTCATCGTCTGCTTCAATTGCGAATTGATTTAGAAATACTGGCGGGATATAATTATGTTCACGTTGGTGAGAGTGGAAAACAACGAATTTTGTTTTAGTGGGATTTATTTGTAATTTATTATGGATACACCAAGCAGCCAAGCCTGAAAGGTCATCATTTAGTTTCTGTGTCAGAGATTGGAGGCATTTATCAGTGTTAACAATTCTTGTGTCATCTGCATACAGTAAGCATTCTGAACTGGTAAGGCAAGATAGCAAATCATTTATGTAAATAATGAAAAGTGGGCCGAGAATAGAACCTTGAGGTGCTCCTATATTTGTTACTTTAAGTATAGATTTATGACCTAACAGACTCACAATTTGGCTTCTATTGAGTAGGTAGTTTTTTATTAATAATAGTGCAGGACCAGTTACGCCTATTGCTTGAAGCTGCATAAAAAGAATGTGGTGGTTGATAGTGTCGAATGCTTAAATAAAAACACACGTCTAAAATATGGCATGTAAATAATTTCACCGTGATGTCATACGTCATCAAAGACGCATTTCAAGCCACACAGCGCAACAAACACTTCAAGTGCGGCGGCCGCAGCCATCACGCCGAGGCGCCGCCAACCACCGTGCCCCAACGAGCCGGCGAGTTTTTTGCGAGCGGCGTCGTACAACTCGAGCAAGCCCGTCAGCCGCAACGCGAAGCCGACGCCACGAAAGGCGCCAGGCTGCTAGCGAGCGAGCGAAGGGGACGCCGACGATAACGGCGTCCAATTTACACCAAATTCTTCGAGCGCGCACTAGTACAGTGCAGCGAGCGAAAGCGGGGTCGACGCCTCGCGCGGCATACAATCGAGCTCGTTGCTACCGCACAGCGTTTCGGACGAGCCGCAAAACAGCGGCGAGGCCTCTGCCTAATATTGCTAATATCGCGAGCTTGCAGCTCATCACCACGGTGAATCATCAGTGAGCGAACATCCGGCCAGGCGACGACAACGGCGGCCAATATCCAGGCGGTCACAAAGCACAGGCGAGCTCACGCCCAAGCCGGCCCTCGCGGTACATTTCGTGCGCGCGATATACAACACGATCGAGTCCGTTACCGATAATCGCGATCAGTTTCGCGCACGCGATAGGTACGGCAGAATAAAAAGCGATCACTTACTTGTGAAAGAATCCAGCGCCGATTTGTGCCCCGAGTCAGATTGAAGTCCGATAGGCCTACAGTCTTCTCGGCCGCCATTCCAAGGCGGTGGCGACGCAGTGCCGTGACTGCGCCGGAGATATACAGCGCGGCGTCGCGACGTGTCGAGAGCAGCTCCAGACTTCGTGGGTGTGGCGAAACGTAAAAGCAGCACAACACACTCATCCACGCATACGTCTGTATCATAGGCAGCGAGCCGTAGGTCCTAGATCGGCGAACTCCGAGCGCGACTTAACCGGCAACACGCCAGCTCAAACACAAGATGGAAGACTGACCCGAGCGAGGAGGACGATTAGCTCCCTTGAAAACGGTTTGCACACGGAACGTATCCATGCACACGGCCTGCATCTCCCGCGCCGTTCATCCCTTTGCAGACTAACTGAATTGCACACGGCACGCATCCCTCTCCGCTTGCTCCTACGACGGTCTAACCGTTCATCTGCGGGCCTATTGGGCTCCGTTACTCCTCGTTCGGGGTAATTTTGCCTTAGAGTGTAGTTAGATTTTAGCTTCTGAGTTTAAGTTTCTGTTTACTATCTGTCGCACGAAAACAGCTTCGAAGGCTAACGGTCTCGTGAAAGCTAATTGTGATCTTGCTCATGATTCACGAAAACGTATTGTGACGTAGCGGAAATAATGAAGAGGTCAAAAGTAGAGCTTTTATGCGATGCATTCGTAAGTTGCTTACAAGTTATGTAACCATGTACACAACAAGACGGTTGCCGAGACCGATCTTGTTCAATTACTCTTGTTTGATTGAAAGTAAATATCGTATATGATGCCACACTTGCTTGCTAGGCAACAGTATAAGCACCGCACAAATAAAGAAAACCATAAGCAAAGTATAGTAATGTTTTTCTATGAGGAACACCATTCTCATACGCCTGAAGAGAAGCGAAGAAAATCAGAGAACGGGGAGCCGTTGCCCATATGATATCGCCACGTACAGTACAGATAAAGTGTGGTCAATAGGGAAGAGACATGAACGCTCACTTTAGAAAAATTCTGGAATAAATAGTACATATAAACCGTCACATATAAACATCAACCTGGACATTTTGTAACAATTCACTGGCACGCAGTTTGTGAAAAGCTAATCTACTGGAATTTAATCGTCGCCGCTTTGGGCAGCTAAACAAACCCTTGCAGAGATTGCCGGCGACTGCTATGCCCGAGCGCCACTTATCCTCTGCGGTAGTTCCAACATTTAGCAGGAACACGTTTCCCGTATTAGAAATTGCGTAATTACGTCGATCCACACATTTCGCTATTCATACTCCAACCCGGTGTCACAGACGAAAGCTAGGAGCAGCCGAAGCACCTCTCTCCTAAATATATAATGCCGTCGCGGTGTTCTACTGATCGCTCTTGTATTCTGATGTGCAAAATATTCGTTGGTAATGTCGGAACAACCTAGTTAGTAGCCATACCTCTTACGATATTTCGTCTCACTAAACCTGGAGAACATGCACGTTCGAACACGTAGCACGCATAGACATTATGCGGGCATCCGACGCTATACAAACTGGATGAAATCTTTGACACATCGTTACGGACTTCTGATCGTTGTGGATCTACATCTAACAGGCTCAACCGACTCTAGTTCTATTTCTCGCCCTGTACCTGCGTAAAGAAGTAAATCAATTTGGAGGAGCCCTTGGGGAGGACGACCCTCGACGCCCGAAGCAGTCGACGCACGGCCGGGAAGCCACGTGGCCACGCCAAGGCTCGCCTGTATATAACGCATACGCGTGGAGTGTGTACGCCCGCAAAACACACGCGCCGCCTCATTGCTGGCTCGGCAGCGCTGGTGTTCCAACATAAACACGGAAGCGCTCGCTACACAAGCGAAGCCCCATCGAGACCTAGCTTCCAGGCCCAGAAGAGTGCGAGGCAGGGGAGGAGGGCCGTAAGAGGGAGAGGAGGCAACTGATAACGGTAGTACGCCAGTTAATTGGCCCGTCTCGCGAAAAGCCACAAAACTGTGAAGTGGAAGGGGCAGCACTTGAGTGTGTGCAGGTGTACATATATACGGCAACGCTGTGGCCCGCTCAGTGAGCTCCGTTGCGACGGCACCAAAATTAGCAGCCGCGGTTCCCCTTAATATTTACGCCCGATACCCACGCCCACACACCCTTTCCCCTGCCCCAAACTTTCCCTCCTCTCCAAACAGCCGTAGCGTGCAAACACCTCGCGTTTGAAAGCGAGCGAAAGCTTGTCTATCTTTTGCATCGGTGCTTTTGTTTTTATCCTTTTTGTTTTACCCTGATAAGATGTCGCAAAGAAACCACACTGCTTCCGCAGAATGGAGCTTGTTCGAGTCAGGAATAAAAACGCACGTCATCACACCCCATGCGGCTGGTACCTAGCCAACACGAGGGGCGTTTGTTTTCTTACTCCTTTAACCATTTGCCAAGTTGGGGGCCAAATGAGCCCGTGTCACGACGTTGCTATTCCAGCTGCGCGTAGTTGCCCAGCACCAACACTACAGACCCGCCCGCGTATGATGACAAAAGAAATCGGTAATCACCACGCAGTTAACCGATGTGTCGCCAATTCAAATAGCACGAACGTTTTAAAGGAAGCACGTTTTGAACATACTCAGAAAACGCTGCTGATTTGTTGCCGAGGCTTCTGTGAACACGTGCGCCTTATATTGCAGCACTTCACGCTACGGGGAATATTCAAATTTGTGTAAGAAAAACCTAGAGATCGCTTGCGCTCTCCTTGGCAATAATGTCACGACGGGAGCAAGCGGGCGTGTCCGGTATCGACTGATTTCACGAAAGGCCTCCAATCATTTACCACGACAGAAGCTAGGCATCCAAATGACCAAGCAGGAAGCGGACAGGCGATGCCGAAATGTGTCTGCGCACCTAGTCTGGAAAGTGGAGAGGAAGGTGGGTCCCTGTAGCTAAATACAACAACGGGAGAAACGAGTCATGATCACTTCTAATCTGCAAAAACCACTCGCGGAAGCGGTTGTAAAGAAAACAGCAACAGAACGTCTCGAGTCACGCATTTCTCGGTGTGAATATTCTGAAGCAGGACCTTTTAGGTCGCGAAAAGGCAAAGAAAAAAAAAAAGAGAGCAGTGCATAAATAATTTAGAGAGATGAAGGAAGAAGGGGGAGGAGAGAGAGGGGTTCCTTTTTCTTTCTTTCGTGACGTGCAATAGTAGAGACCACGGTAGCGAATTCACGCAAATGAGAATACCTGCTGAAAGCCGTCTGTTTCTCGCTCTAAGCTATGACTTCGTCACGGGGATTTGCGGTCCGTCTAGACCGCGCCCAAAAGTAATCTACTCTTAAGAGAAATCTAGAGTGAAAGGCAAAATAAGTCTGCTCAGGCTGCTAAATTACGCTTTTAACAGCTGTATCATGATTTCTAAAGCGAAAGAAAATTATTAAAGAAGCGAATAAAGAACTGAAAAGAATGTGCGAACTTGGACTGGTTGGTAAATTTTGATTAAAACACTGGTAGAAGCACAAGACACAGGACAGAATAAGGTAAGGGGCAAAGTGCTGCAATAGTATCCCGCAAAGAAGAATCGGTCTTTGTCGTTAAGTTGTATTTCTTCTTTACTTCAACGCTTCAATGGTTATACCTTCCTTTGTACCGTGTCTATACTCATTCTGTATTTAACTTTAGCATTTAACTGTGGTATAGTAGTTATGAAATAAATGGAAAGGATTTAAAGTGTATGACAAATCAACTTACCGCAGGTAGGCACCAAACCTACGACCTTCGCGTTGCAGGTTCGGTACCTACCTGCAGAAAGTTGATTTTTCATAGACTTTAATTCCTTTCCATTGATGTCATAATTACTATACTACAGTTGAAAGCTACGAATAATGTCTCCAATATCATCCTTAGCTTCATTGTCTGTTGGTTTCATTATAGTTAGTGTCTAACAAAGAAACGAGCCTCGGTCAACCTCTCATATTTCGTTCATCCACGTGTCTAGTGCGACGCTGTGTTCCTCACGGAAAATGGCCATCGCGCAGAGCGGTCGGGGAATGTGGAACCCACCCAAATGGGCGCCGTGTTTGGCGGATTGTCGACCTGTCAGCAACTCCGGGCGCTCAGACAGACGCAAACTAATCCGCGGGAGAGAACGACGTCTTCAACACTTACTGTGCGTGTTTGCCGAACGAACGAGGCAGCACGGTGCGTCACTTAAGCGACACGAATCCGAAAGCAGCGAATGGCAGCTCGCTGATGTCCTCCCTCGTCGCCGATCCACGAGCACCCGCGAGTGCCGTGTTTTTCCTGCTGTAATGAGTAGACCGTAAAGGGGCCCTGCAACACTTCTTCAGCATGGTCAGAAAACGCAGCCGATTCGTAGCAGAGGCTCCCGAAACATGTGAGCGAAACATTACAGCGCAGCACGAGGCCTGGAATTTGCAATTAATTTTCAAACCCAGCTAGAAATCGTTCGCTCTTCTCTCGACAAATAATGCCATCAACGCAAATGACCGCGTCATAAACACAAAGTGCACGGTCATTGGCAGAATTGAAAATCGTTAGCTGCGTATTTACCGCGGCCGCTGCGCGATGCCGCGACATGCCCACGCGCTCGCTCGGGATCACACTGAAAATAAGCCGCACGTTCGAAGGAGGAGGAAATAACTTTATTACGAGTCCTGCGAGTTGGTGGGGCGGGCCGATGGCCCCGCCTAGGAGACGGCCAGGAGTCCTTGAACCCTGGCGGCTTCCTCGGCCCGCTGGACGGCCCAGAGCTGATCCTCGAGGGCGGAGCTGAGCAGCGCGGCTTCCCAGCGTGCGCGAAGGCTGTCACTAGAGGCCGCGTTCTCGGTATTAGGACTAATCCCTCGGCATTCCCATAACATATGCTCCAGAGTGGCTCTGGATTCACATTGTTTACATTGGTCCGTTTCGTATATATCCGGATATATGATGTGCGAGAGCGCGGGATTCGGATACGTCCTAGTTTGTAACCGCCGCCATTCGACAGACTGCTTTTTTGTTAATTTTGGGTGAGGTGGCGGAAATATGCCCCTCTGTAACCTATAATGTTTTGTGATGTCGTTGTATCTGGTCATTCGGTCTTCCCACTCCCATTCGTCTACCGCGCCGTCACGTCCGGAGGGTGCTGCGGCGGCACTTGAGATCGCAGCTCGGTCCGTAAGCCCTCGAGCCGCGTCGTGTACCGCGCCGTTGTTGCTGTCCTCCGCGAGAGCGTGAGCGGGCACCCGCACGTTCGAAGAAAAAAAAACAAAAGAAAAGAAAGCACTAAGGTCATGAGGCGCGCTGAAAAGAACGGACGTAGCTTCTTCCCTCCTTGTCATCCCTCCTCCCCCGCTTAGCTCTCAGCGCGCTCGCTGGTGCGCAATAAGAGAGAAAGGGCTTAAAGCGCACGACAAATCCATGTAACTCCACTTGAGGGATTCTAAAAATTCAATCGATTCCTGAGGCAATAAGCTCCTTTAATGAAGTCGCTCTATGATTACTCGGAAAAGTGTTGCAGGGCCCATTTAAGGGCACGCATTGCCGACTGAAGCGAGGTATCAAATTACGGAGGCGTACAAATTGCAGTTATAAACAAGCGATCCAGTATTCTGCGCTATACGGTACGCTTTATGGTTTCAGATATGGAGCTTCAGGACGTTTAGATCACTGATCAGTCAAATTACCTTGTCAGATCTGCTGGCTTTATCCCGTCCATAAGTGCTTGTTATACTGTGTCTGAATTGCTGTGGTTGAGTTATTCGACGCGGGAGCCCCTCCTTAACCTGTTTCTTAACTTAAATACATAATATAGCGGAACAAAACAAAGACAGATAAAGATACACACAAGACGACCGCTTTCTCTGTCCTTGCTTTGTTCTCCTATATTATGTATTTAAGTCAAGACCAGCTAGCTCAAGTTTCAGCTTTAGCTGTTTCTTAGCAATATCATGCTCTACAGACAATCAAGATTTTTTGAATGGCTCTAACCAAAAGATGAGTTTATTTTCTCGACGTTTCGGAGGTAATTCGCTTCATCCTGTAGGAGGTGGAATGACGGAGACGGTGAAGTGCCACATTTAAACGGATGAGATGGGGATGCGAACGGAGGACTAGAAGTTCAGCTGCTTCTTTGGTAACGCGAAAGTGGCAGTTTGAGCATGTAGTAGTAAAAACATTTATTGCCTATATAACGTTTCTGGGCAAGTGGGTGGGGTCCTCAGTCCAGGGCTCCACTGGCCTTTGCGGCTCGCTGGGCTTGGTCGAGCAGAGCCAGCTGGCTCACCCAATCCTTGCTAGCAAGCCAGCTCTCCCACTGCCTTGATCGAGGTTGTGACCCCAAAAGGGGAGAATTGACGTTTGGGGGCCGCGATTGGCATTCCCACGTAATGTGGGCGAGAGTTGGCCGTTCCCCACACCACGGACAGCTGCGCACGTACATTGTGGGGTGTATGTGGTGTTGTCTTTGTAAGTGAGGGTAAGTGTTAGTTTGCACTCGACGCCAATCTCGCGCCTGTTCTCCGGTAAGATCCGGATGGGGATAACTGTATTTTTGCCGTTCTCCTCTTTGATTTTCGAGGATGTCGCGTGGAGTTGTTGAGTTTGAGCATGAAGAAAAGCGCCATATGCGAGGAAGTAAAAAGTCCCGCAACTGGATGAGTACTAAACTACCAATTGATCTTTATTCGATGACCTGCTTGCACATTATATGGCTCGTTCACAACATACTTGACACAACACGCGTGACACAACACACGTGAGGAAAAAGCAGTAAAAACACACAAACAAATCTTTCAATAAAAAAAGTACACGACAGAAGTTCCTTGTTTTTTCCTTCCTTGCTTATGTTGCGTTTCTTCATGCTCAAACTGAGTAGTGCTAAAGCGATACAAAAATATGATGCACCATCTCGCCCAGTCAGCAGTACGAGACATGTTTTGCTTATGCAGAGGACGGCTAAGAGTCTTTACTCGGGGTGACATGGAAGAAAGCAAAGCGAAGCAAACAGGCCAGACAGGCGCTCGTCTGGTTGCTACTTTAGATATCCTGGACTAAGGGTGCCTCTCCGGATCTTTTCGTTTTTCTCAAAGAAAAAATGTTTATTCTCTTTCTCTGCGCAGCTGGTTTAGTGCTCTGCAGAGAGGGGGGCCCAATATGCTATAGTATACAAAGGAAAGGGCACGAGAACCTTCCAATACTTTATGCGGTCCCGCAGGAGTCTCGCGTTGCAGTGCGGGACTGGGAAATATGGCGGAAAAGAAGGTACATGGCACTAGCTTGCGTAACACGAACCTCGTTTTCCCCGTTTCGAGCACGCGACAGCAAACTAGAAGGAAGCGTGTGGCTCGAGCGTATAGGCGGACGTCGTGGAGCTGTCACGAACCGCGTGCTGCATTCGTACAGCGGTGCATGCATGCGCGGTCTCCGCAGCCTCGCATCTGACGGTCTCGGGGGAGCGAAACGACCGCGTTCCGTTGGCGTGTCGGCGCGCTCGCCAATCTCCGTCCCAGGAGCGAGCGTCGGACGACGACCGACTTCGCGCGACCCGTGCTGATTAATCGGGCGCTCTACTGAATGCCGCACTACTCGTACGCATCGGCACCGCTAGATCATACTTGTGCAGAGAAATAAGTCGTCCATCGTTGAAGATGGTCACGAAGTTGCACAGTGCTAAAAAAATTATACATGTACTACACGTATGCTTGAGCTGTTATTTCTTTCTTCTTTTCTCTTTGCAACTTTGGAATTTCTGCTCGTGCATTGCGTGTCCTATGTTACGTAGTAACTAGGCAAGCGTGTTTGAAGCACTGCCTTACTTAAATAAGACGAAAGTACGAAAAGAAAAACAGGTATTCTGTTTCAAAAACATGGCGCCGCACTATCGCAATGAATTACGGAGATTTAGACCGGGATTTTACACCTGAATATTACGTGTACTGGACTTGCTGTGTCCCGTCCGTAGTCAAAGCAAGGATGGCGGAGGCTTCAAATAAAAACAAACAACAGTTTAATTACGGGATGGCTCATACGGAAGGGTCAGCGCAAGGAAGGGCAGCGAGGCCCAGGATTCGGGGCACCCAACCCAAGGGACCAGTCCCAGGCAGCACACCAGCTGACCATGGTAAACCGCGCACCCGCGCCGCCACTGAGCAGCACGTGGCACAAACACGAGATAGCCGGTGTGACTGTTTCCCTCAATATATAAAATAATATCAATGAACGTCTAGTGTGTATATCAGTACGAACACACACAGTCATGTTGGTTAGATTACCTTGTCTTTTAAGCATACGTTTTACAAGACATACGGTTAAATACATATGCGCGTAAATGTATATGCGTATATGCGTCATTCGTAATGCTTCTTAAATAGCTTTTAAAGCGAAAACATTGCTGGGTTGGTCGAGCGAGTTTCGCTGTGTATCTCCGCGTGGCCTTGAAGCATGGGAGTAGCCAGAAATTTCTTTGGGGTCGCGGCACCTCCTTGATCTGGAGGAGGGGGGGGGGGGGGGGCAGGTAGATGTGATCGAGTGTCATTTTGAGCCCTGGCTACGTCACTGCCTCAAGTGAAGGACGGATTCCGACCATTGGTAGGATCACGGAGGAAGGAATACTGGCTAGGATGACTATACCGCTTCCTAGCCAGCCGTGTCCACGTGACTAATCAAGTGACCCGCCGCTGTCTTTGCCACTCTGGACAAGCGGTGGACAAGCGAGCCGTTGTGCGATGGTCGCGCGATGGAACGAAGGAGTGAGGACGCTGGTCCATGTGTGCTGTAGTTGTCTGTGCGGTCGCAGCGGCGACGGCGGCAAGCTGCGTCGGGCCATCCTACGGATGTCGTTCGGCTTGCTAATGAGTAAAGGCGGAAACGTCAGTACAAGCGCGGAAAATGGCAGGCTGAAACGAGTGTAGAACGAGAACTTCGGCGAGCTAAACATCGGGAGAAGGATGCAGACAGCGACGAGTTTTATAGGGGGCGACAATGGACGCCTCGCGCTAGAGTCACTGGAAAATTTCAGAGTACCGCAAAGGTAGGCTGCACGCGGGCAACATTGGGCGTCGGCGGCCATATCCCTTCCGGACCGTTCGGCGCGTTGGTAGCGTGTGTTGAGAAGTGACCGATCTTTTCGCCTCGATGCCGTGTTAGGCTCAGCGTAACTGCAATATGTGTGTGTGTGTTTCTTCAAAAGGATATCAGAAGCGATTTCGAGTCATCGACAGTCATGAATCGACTGCGCGGTAAGCGGTGTAGCTAATGAAACGTGCGGCGAATGTTGCCATGTGCTCGCGAACTCTCTTCGTGGCTTCATCGGTCTCTTTTCGTTTCACGGCGGGGTGTGTTCGCAAGGTCCGTAGCTGTATAGTTGCAGTAGCGTAATGACCGTACGAGATGCCCTTTATTTCGACACTTGGTGAACGTTGACTGTTTGCGCTAGCTTTGCAGTCGGTGTTCACGTTCACTTCATAGCGCATTCGAGAACCTTATCGAACATCGAGAACATTCAGCATTGCGTCCTTCGACTGATCGCTGACGCATACCTTACTTGCGCACCATGCTTGCTGTTCAGCTGGGTGTTATCTGTAATAGAAGTGGTGTGTGTACGGTAAGTGGAAGTTGTGCGTGAAGTATTTGTCTCAGTTCGGGACGCCAGCAGCCGAACGCACGGGCGAATCTGCGTGCGGTAGGTAAGGTGCATTTTATTTTGCGAATACATTGTCATTTCCTAACAGATATGTAGAAAATAGGCCATCAAAAATGATTGACGTCACTTCTCAGTTTCATTTCCTATTTGTTGTCTCCTTAATATTCCCAATGTTACAATGCATTTGCAAATATTTTGCTGTGTTCCGACAAAGCTTTTTTTTTTTTTTGGCGTTGCCAGCGCGTAAATAGCTAGGGTTCGGTTTCTGCACTGCTTTTAATTTCAACTTTTTTTTTTCGTAATGCACTCTTGTTAAAACTTCCTCGGCGAGGTGCTTTATGTTGTTTTGATCAGAAATAGCACATCCCGAAAATTTTTAACGCGCATGCTACTGCAACACAGTATGTGTATACGAGCTAGGGCTCGCATGAAATCGATTCCCTCAATGTGTGGGAGGATAAGCCGGTTTTTTTTTTCTTTTTGCTGTGACCGTTTCTCACCCACTAAACAGTATTGTAAGGGTGCGCTCGACGCAACGTAGCATTAGCAGCATTTTTTTAATAAAATACGCTTAATAACATTGCCTTATGTGAAGTTTATCAACAGAGTTCCACGCTTCAGTTTTGCGCAGTGGCAAATGATCACGCGACGATTGCCTTCAAGGTATACAGGAAGCAGTTATTATATTACTAAGCCTTCGATTTCGCTCTCGTGCGTGACACACTTATAATTCGAAATGCATGCACAATCTGTTCAACAGATCGAGATATAAACAGCCAAGCAAATAGAAAGGTATGCAGTATGTAGTTTTCAATATCGCTGAACATAGCGAACCGTAAAGGTGAAGTATCGTGTTGCATGACATCTTTTCCAGTAAAGTTTGTGTAGTTCACTGCAGAAAGGAGTGTTCTTCGAGGGGGGCGAATTCATTCCGCGGCCAACTATGCAGCCACGTACAACGACGCTCTGACGTTAATGTTTCCCACACGGAATTCAAAAATATACGAAATTCCCGGAGTAGCTCACCAGCAACGTTCGGTTACTGGTGAGCTACTCTCTGGCATCTGCATGACGCGTTTAAAAAAGTGACGAAGTACTTCTAGGGACCATGGTACTGCTAAGTGTCCGGCCGCGCTCTGCATTCAACGCGCCTGCACCCAAAGCGCTTGGAAGGGA
The DNA here is from genome assembly GCF_013339695.2 of Rhipicephalus sanguineus. NCBI lineage: Eukaryota > Metazoa > Arthropoda > Arachnida > Ixodida > Ixodidae > Rhipicephalus > Rhipicephalus sanguineus. The sequence goes on along the minus strand of NC_051186.1, from coordinate 27,405,965 downwards.
TATGGCGGCGAGAGGTCTCGTGATGCGAGTAAGCCAATCGCGTCGGCGGCGGCGCGCGGAAAACAGATGCGATACTCTGAAATTTTTCTAGTGACTCTACCTCGCGCTCGACGGCGGCGACGGCTTCGGAAACTGACGAAACGACGATATTGAGTGCACGCAGTACGGAACGTTCGACTAGCCATATCGTTCGGTTGGCACAGTGTGCTTCGGCTACGAAGGTAAACAAGCATAACCAAGTAGAAAAGCTTTCGCGTGCTTAACCGGGCCTAGCCGAGCTAAGTCGCAACCATTATTTCCATTCCGTAAATGTATAGTGATAGAATAATTTCCTAAACATCATTTAACTGCTATCACCCTCGCCTATAGGCAGATGACGTATAAACGGAAGCACCCGTAATGTTTTCACCTATTCTGTGGTGCTTTCTTTATCCCCATTGCGTCTTAATTGATCATGTATTAGGTTAATGCGACCATGTTTAGGCAGGTGACAATGGTTAGATATGGTACGAGAAACCGTCGTTAGTTCCGAAAAAACGCTAAAAACATTTTTTTTAAAAAAACCTCGTTGAACCACCACTGAGAGAGTCGCCACCTTAATATATAACAAATTCAGGCAGCTTCGCATTAATGGTGCTAAGCCTGAAGGAAGTGCGAAGCTGGTGAGCCTTCGGTTAGCGACCTCTTACGTTCCATTAATATCTGGTTAACGGCGTGTCTGCCCTACGCACAAGCGAATAGGAGCCTTATAAACCACACCTGCCCAGCAATCAGTAGATTTCTTTGTGTGTTTTACGAAACAAATTTTGGTCCTATATAGTCTCAACTCGGCTAACGGCGAAGGAAGTCGCGGAGCTGCGTAATGGGCCGCGACTGCACCAGCATAATGACCTAAACTTTGACCAACGCCTATTTTTGAACTGCAGTTTTAATACTGCAATGTGAAGGCGCAGGGGTATGGGGGGGGAGGGGGGGTGTTAGAGAGGTCGATGTGGCATAACGGCGCACAAGCGCCGGTTCATTCTGCTTTGTTATGCGTGCTTGTGTGTGTACCTTCTTACAACTTCATTGAGGGTTTCCTCAATGACGCAGTAGTAAGGCTCTGTGTGACCAACGACATTATGCGCATAACTAAGCGACATTTCGGTAACCCCCTCCACAATCTTTTCCCACATCCTGCATTCTCAAAACCACGAATAGCATATAAAATATCACGTCACAGCCTGAGTGCGCACAGACACGCGTTAAGATGCACGCACAGACGTTCACTAAGACGCTTACAAGCGCGCGCACGCTCGCAAGAGTTTTCGTAGCGCGTACTTTCGAACTCGCAGCCCCGTGATGGCCACTTTCCATCTCGGTAGCAAGTGCCGCATGACGTAAGACTCGAGGCTGACGTTGAAGCGCGCGCACACGCACGCGCCGTTTGCCGGTGAACGTTAAGCGTCGGAGAGCCTCTGCTCCGAGGTAAGTGACGTGTATTAAACGATTCTCTCGGCTTCCCCTTGCCGCGCCCTCCGCGGCAAGCTTGTGCAGACCCAAATCTAGAAAACGTGCTGCGGCAGTTAGTAAGCACTCGTGTAGTGCGTGCGTACGTGCGTACGGTCGTACAGTGCACCGCAATGCGAGACGCGACGGCGTCGAGCGCTTTGCACAGCAGGGGCGCACGGGATAATACCGTATTCTCTCGCGCATAATGCACCCCTTCGTTGCGCTCGCGCAATCGGATCACCGAAACCAGATGTACAGTACGATCCAGCGAACTGATGTGCCGTCCTCTATTACGCACTTGGCGTAGTAGCTTAGCGGCTAACCGCCACGGTGGACTAGTGGTTACGGTGCTCGACTGCTGACCCAAAGGTCGCGGGATCGAATCGCGACCGTGGTGGCCGCATTTCGATGAAGGCAAAATGCTAGAGGCCCGTCTGCTTAGATTTAGGTCGGCGTTAAAGAACCCCAGGTGGTCGAAATTTCCGGAGCCCTCCACTCACGGCGCCTCCCAATCGCATCGTGGTTTTGGGGCTTAAAACCCCAGCAGTCATTATTGTTTATTAGCGGCTAAGGGGCTGTGCTTTTATGCAAGAAGGCGTGCGTTCGATTCCCCTGCCACGGTGGCTACATTTTGAGCCTAAGCTCAACAACACCCGTGTGTCTTGATTTAGGTACTATTACGACGGGTATGTTCGGAGGTGCCAACTTGGCCCCAGAGCACTAGTAAGCGTGCGGCGCGTCCTATTTGGGGCCGTACGGAAAGAAAAAAGCAACAAGGCTTTCCGCGAAGCATGCCCTGCAGCTACCACTCCGAAAATTTGACGTGCTGCGCAAGCACAAGGAAGAAAATAGGGGAGACAGAATAGGCGCTCTATCCTGTCTCCCCTAGGTTCTTTTTTCTGCTTGCGCAGCACGTGAGCTTTCAGTATGAACCTGCTAGTTTGCAAAGAAATGCTTCTACCACTCGGAACCGTCGGTGGCCAGCTCCTGAGTCACCACCTACGATCCCTGTGCAAATGAATTGTCTCCGTAATCTTCGGATACCATAACACATAACATATTCGTGCAAAATCGGTTCCGATGGCTCGTGAGACCCACTTTTTGTTATTCTTTCGTTTTCTATTGCGCGTGTAAGCATTCTGCCTGCAAATATTGGTACTATAATGCTTCTAAGCACTGCTATTACTACGCCATCCAGTGACCCTGAATAGCATAATAAGTGGGAATATCGCAGTGTCGGTGTCATATGCGAGGACACCGTTTTCGTTTAAGTGACCTGAGCAAATATACAAACATTCGGTATGCTTCTTGTAGATACACGAGGTATACCTGCAATGTTGCATTAACTTGCAAGTGACCACTTGTTGATCATCAAACGATAACGTCCTTATTGGTTAAGGTATATGCATTCTATGTATGTGATGCGCACGTTTTTTTATTCCGAGCAGCAATATATAGTATGCATTTTTATGCACATTTTTCCATTCTTGTGCACCTCTTTTCGTTGGACTGCACTTGAAAGTGGTTAGCTCGTAACAACTTGCTCACTTTAGTATTTTGCTTTTGTATATCTCGCGTGCACTCGGTAATTTTCGACGCTATCCGAGTAAATTGTGCGTACTTGGATAGTATTCCATGGTTTTGACAATACTTCCATCTGTGATAACAGTGGCGGCATAGCACGTATTACTTGAATGCCTAATAGATAATTGTTTGAGCGACAAGTGGAGGCGATTTGCCACGATCCCTTAACGTTACGCACCACAATATGTCCAATGCCCGACCCTTCAAAACAGCGACGGGTTTTAGTCTTTAATTACATGCCAGAAATTCGCCTAATCAGAAAGCTTTAATGATTGACTGTTCCACTAAGAAAAGCCTAAACTTACCCAACATCCTAGTTGTAAATAATTAGGGTCAGGTTCACTTGCGCATTTCATATTTGTGTATATTATTTCTTTTATTATTTTCCCTTCCTTTCTGGATTCTTTTAATCCCATTCCCCATATCTATCTATCTATCTATCTATCTATCTATCTATCTATCTATCTATCTATCTATCTATCTATCTATCTATCTATCTATCTATCTATCTATCTATCTATCTATCTATCTATCTATCTATCTATCTATCTATCTATCTATCTATCTATCTATCTATCTATCTATCTATCTATCTATCTATCTATCTATCTATCTATCTATCTATCTATCTATCTATCTATCTATGGTATTACGTCTGCGAGATTACTCGCAATCATTACTCGCATGTTAATTTAGGCAGGTGGGTTGTGTGTGCCTGCGTGCGTAAATGGCTTCAGCGAAAGTTTGCCCTTTGGCTGACGCAGTCAAAACGCACGACGAGCATGGGGAAAAGGAAGGCAAGGGGGGCGTTTCTGGGGTGTTCCGCGTATTTCGTCTGATCCCTGTCTGAACAGATCGTTATGACGTCAAACTGCGCGCGTGTATGGCTGAACCGTTAGTGCTTCTCCTGTGGCAGCACACGCTGGCGACACCCGCAGCGTGCCTTGTAGTGCATCTGCTAGCTGGAATTATGTTTACCTTGCACTGAACCTTCCACAAATCCACGACACTTTTTCCTACTGTTGATCAGCGTGCTTATTTATTCGTAGGTCTGTTTAGGTTCTTTGCTCTGTTTCGGTTTTGATAGCTTCAGCTGTGAAAAAAAAAAAAAGAAAACACGCGCGCGATTGGGTGTGTGCACGCGTGCGCCGGCGTTCCTGAGTGCCTGTGCGCTCATGCATGCGTTCGTAGGTGTGTGTTTGCCCGTGTGGGGCGTTGCGGGGGCGAGGGAGAGGGGCGGGTGATAGTCTTGAACGACTTCACAAAAGCGGCGAGTACGGAATTAGACACTGAAAACAAGGTGTGGCACTGAACATGAAATTCAGGCATTACCATTTCTTTTGACAGCTTCATGAAAGAGCTATACATTTCGACCAAGTAGGTTATGATGAGTACGTAATACGGATCAGCTACATAATGCAGTTAGTGAATCGATATGTTAATGCTGAACATAAGCCTTTATCGGATAAACGTAGGACTTGGTGGCGAAGATAGCGCTTGGTAACGTTGCAGCTAGGCCTAGTGAAATTAAACGACGAACTAAACAAACAAAGAAAGAATAATAATTGTTGGGGTTTTACTTCCCAAAAACAGGATACGATTATGGAGGGCGCCGTAGGGGAGGGCGGTGGAAACTTTGACCATCTGATGTTCTTTAACGTGCACCTAATGTAACTACACGGGCCTCTATCATTCTGCCTCCCTGTAAAAGCTGCCGCCGCGGCCGGGATTAGATCCCACGACCTTCGGGTCAAAAAGAAAAGAAAGAAAGAAGGAGCGGCTAGATTTGGCCTCTTTCCACATAAAACAAGGAGCGCTAAATCGTCTTATGCACGTGTGGTTAATCAGACCAGGACATATGACCTCCGTGCACCTTATGACAAGGAGAGTCAATAACTGTGTGTTACTCTTATATGACAATATGGAGTCATACATGGTTTTTAGAAATGTTATATAAATTTCATGGGATATCCTTGTTACATGTTGTATTTCTTTTGCCCATTTATTTTTGCCCGCTGGGGGGCTTCAAGGTGCTGACTGCGTTCATGCCTCTTTCCTTCTTTACGTTGATGTTCCTAAACTTTAGCATTAATTCTCTGCAGAAATTCTGTACCAATATTTCAAAGGCGACGTCCTAAGGCCACGACTTTCGGTGCTCAAACTTTTTGCTTCGGTTAACAACGTCTATACGTGTTCTACGAACTGTTAATTTATTTCATTTATTTTTATTGGTACATACTGCAGTCCGTGGACCAAGCAGGAGGGGCGAAAAAAGGGGGCATAGCAAAAAAGTGATCAAGTTATACAGCAAGTTAGAATACGCATTACTACTGAAAAAGAAGTAATAGTTACTAGGATGATTAAATATACATTTCTAGAATAAAAGTGCACAAATTTCCAGAAACAGTTTCAATCACAAAAAAGTAGAGATACACAGCAGAAATAATAAGATGACATAATCTAGCGTGAATCGTGAAGAAGAACTTTGCACACTACACTTTGCAAGGCTGTGGGCTACCTAACGCGTTGTCAAGCCTGTGGCACTGCCGCAACACGAAACAGTTCGAAAAGAAAAAAAAAGAGAATAGAAAAAAGAAGGGACATGCGTATCGGCGTCCTTCTAGTAACGCCGTGTCCGCAGTCCACGCTGCTATCATAACGAGCCGTGAGCCTGCCAAGCGGTCGAGATTAACCTCCTTTTAAAGCAGCGGTCGTTTGCGAGGCGACGCACGCAGGCGCGCGAGAAGGCCTTGCCTTACAATCTGCCGCTATGCCTCCGGTATACTGCGGATTGCACGCTTGGCCAGCGTGCTTGCTCTAGGCGCTGTTGCGCGCCTTCGTTTGCGCGTGTATTGGCCCGGTCGGTAGCCAACGCGTGCGCCTCCAATCTTCGCGGCATACACGCGCCGTTCTGCACTTGGCGGTTCATGTTGTACAACGAGAGGGACTTTGCAAGTCGCCTGCCGCTCGCGCTCTGTACAAAGTACAAAAACACCAACTAGTTTGCAAACGCAGAGTTTGTGTGTACCAATACGCCTTATAGTAAACGTTTTGAATAGCACACAAGCAGACGCTAGCATTAAGGAGGCACTGTTGTCGTTTAGTGAAATGGAGTGTATCTGCGAATATTTATTTATTACTTTATTTGAATGTTCAGTAGGTTTCTTTGTAGCGCACATGCAAGACAGGAGAAAATAAACGCACATGAAATGAAGGCACTGAAGATGTGCTACCAACAAGCCCGCATCGCATCCCTTGTGAACGTTATTGCCATACGTGGCCCAAGGTGTTACAGGAAGAGGTGTTGACGAACGTGAAAGTAATGTAGTTTCATGACGCAACCACTGCGCACAATATAGCCATCATTTGAACAGATAAATATTAAACTTCATAAAGAGGGGGCACGGCACGCGTCATATTTAAAACTCGATATGGCACATATCACATGCCATGCCTGTCGCTGGTAGTATGACACATACTGCCGCTAGTAAAGAACATACACACAAAAGAGGCACGAACAGGACGACAGTTGGAAGTGCCACCCATCGGTCGTCCTGTTCGTGTCTCTGTTGTGTGTATGTTTTTTACTAGCGGCAGTATGTGTCATACAGCAAGCAATGCCAACTAGGCCAAGAAGAAGTTCTCCTCAAGTATGCCCGTCACTGGGCTTACATCTTCCACTATCGAGAAGAATTCGGTCTCTTGTTACTACAGCAAAAGAATCAAAAGAAATTCAATATACATACCACGTGCGTGTGGCTAGCTCTTCGTACGCAACTGCAGTGACATGCATATCATGACCCCAGGAAAACCTCTTGCAGGATTTACCACATTTATTTTATATTCGTTTAGCACTTCTTTAGCTACCTCCCCCCTATTTGGAGCGATTGATCAATTGGTGTTTAGCACTTACGAACGGCCGGATGAGGTGCCTAAAGTCTGCTCCTAGGTCGGGACGGCGGCGTTATTGTGGAGATGGCCACATTGGTTTGCGTTTAGTGAAGTCACTCGCATTCCTCTGTTTGACAAAGAGGACTCCTAGCAACCTTTGCAACTCGGATTTATTTAATAAATACGGCACTAACGAGACGTGCGCTAGACCTCACCTTTGCCTTATGTCTCGAAAACCTGAAAACGTTTGAAGTATGCAGCGCCCGACGCTTGCAGTGAAGAATGCCACGGGTGCACTGGAGGCTAATTAACCTACCTTTGCCACTGTCACATGCGTAAGGAGTGAAAATCATCGTTAGCTGCCTCGATCTGCAATGATTTGCCTCCCTCAGCTAAACTGTATATCCAATCTTGGGCAGCGTACAAGACAACGTACGAGAGAGGACACAGCAACCTAGGACTCTCCTGTGCTGTGTTGTGCGCTGCCCAAGAATGGATATATTCCAACGCTCCCGCATATCGGTTATACCATCTATTCAGCTTACACTGCCAATCTGCTAGGGGCATTTGAAATATTCATTACTTACTCCAGGAGGCAGCCTTGCTTCGATGACTTGTGCGTAAGCATTCTCTTGCCTCATTTCCGTTACATAAACCAGAACATTGATAGCGCCAAGGAAACAAAGACGACATAAAGCATCTTGCCAACTCTGTGGGGAAGTCATTTCAGAAAGCACGTTTGCCGTAATTTATGACCACCTCAGCACACAAAAGACGAAACAACGTAGAACGCGGACTCAACCGAGCTAGCAGTGTAGAACAAGTTTCTATTTTGCCGTGGCGTATCCAAGAAAAAAAGAACGCATGCAATTTTTTTTCTTTCCTTCCCTCCCTTTCTGGCTAACAGATAGTACAGTGATGGACTAAGCGCCTTTTCATTTTTACTTTTATTACAGACACTATCTCAGAGACGCTAACCTGTTGCTCGGCGAGGTTACTTAAGTTGAAGCACTTCCATATATCTCTTGCATCGAGTGCCTCGCTGGCGCCCTTCTCGGGTCCACAAGTGTTCCGTCCAGCGCTGACCGCCACTGCCTCATTTGCAATGCAACCGCGGAAGCTGTTCGGGTCGTAAAACTTCGCCCGAAGTCCTTGGAGCCATTTAATCGGGACGCAGCTGTGGCATAGAGATTCCCCGCCCGTACTGGTGCAGTCGAGACGAGACTCCGTTTAACGGTTCCGTTGCATGTTACAGGTGCGTCACGCGCATGCGTGTATGGCTTCTTCCGAGCACCGCTTTGATCGGCGGTGGAAATTAATTCCGAGTTTATTGGGGGTGAGCTTGTTACATCGGCGTAATTGAAAACAACACTGCCTCCATTAGGCATAATGGCTGGGGCCAAGGAAAACGGCTTCATTGTGAATTATGAACAAGTTGTTCGGCCCATTGTGTGCAAGCACTTGACACCAAAGCATCGCTGACCGGGCGTCCGTGCAATTTTTTAGCGTGCAACAATTGAGGATGTTCTCGCCTGATTGTGTGACTTCCGCGGTCCTTCTGAAGCTGAGATTTCTTTTGGGAGCTGGCTCGCTAGGTTCTTAAGCTGGGCGAAGTCCCGCGCCGTACGCGTAACCTTAGTTTCAGAGGCGACCGCTACAGGCGCAGCTCGCGCGAAAGATAAGTCTTCTTCCTCGTGTTCTTTGAGCGCCTTGATGATGATATCAACGCAGGCAAAACCACATATAGCATAGCCAACTGTAGCATGCGCACGCTCGCGCGAAAGAGGTCTTCTTCCTCTTGTCCTTCGAGCGCCTTGATGATGATAATAACGCAGGCAAAACCACATATAGCATAGCCAACTGTAGCATGCGGCGCTCGCTCCACCTGGCGCGTGCCCTAGTTTGATAGGAGACCGCTAGAGGGCCACAACTGCGGGCTTTTTCTCTCCTTCGGCAGTCGTCAGTCAGTGCGATTCGATACTAATAACATGAACGAAGAAGACAAGGCGGCGGAGCGGGGGGCTCGCAAGGCAGCAGCAAAGTGGGCTCGCCGCCAAGACCTTGCGGTGAGAGCTCGCGAGGCCGCAGAGAGACGTCAGCGTCGTGCGTACCCCGAGATACAAGCCCGCGAAGCCGAAGCAGCGTGGAAGCGGTGGCAAAAGGACCTCGAAGAGGTGAGGGCGCGGGATGCAGCGGCCAAGCTCCGAAAGCGGTCGCTACCTGAAGTTGGTGGCGCCGACGCTTGCTTCAAGCGCGATTTCTTCGACCACACGTTCGGCCACAGCTGCAAGGTCTGCGACCGCTTGTGGTTAGACAACAACCTGACCACAATCACTACTATAACAACGTCTCACGTCTTTATATGACATTAAAGGAATTGTACGAAGCATTCACGGGCTACCCGATTATCTCCGAGCCAGCTCCTCAATCATCATTCACTTCGTGGATATATTTATTATTTTTTTTATGAACGAAAGGTTAATTTCCACAGCGATGGCACTTTTGTATAATCGTTCGAATAGCAATCTTTGAGGCTATGAGGTGTTCATGTGTGTTGCTCCACAACAGTTAAGAAACACGGCAATCGACAGTGCATTTTTTATGTCTAGGCTTCGCCTAAATGGAGACAACCGATTCGTAAGCTTCTTAAGGCGTGGCTCTCTTACTGAATAAATGAGTATTATTAGGCAGAAGTTGACTACTTCATGCGTTCACCCAGAAAATGGCGTCTATATAACTGCTGAAACCGCGGCTTCGCTTCAGAATGCATTCGGACTATCAACCAATCGCATTTGCACCACGATATCGTATCCTAACTGCATCATATGTTAATTCAGATGTAGAGGATGTTTACCAATGGAGCACATTGGTTGCAAAAAAAAAAAAGGAAAGACTAAAGAACGTGCATTTGCTACAGAGGCAATGTTTAATTATATATGTTAGTACAGAAATGCCGCCAACAGGACGTTTTTAAATTTTTCCATCTGTATAGCTTTTGCATATTTAACCTTCCCCGTGTCAGAAATGTCATCGCAAAACGACTCAAGTCGCTGACGAAGCGGTAATAAATAAATACTTCCGCAACACAGACTCCGGCGACTGTCAACATCTACGAACTTACGACATTGTCCTCACTCATGAAACCGCAGCGCGCGTCAGCTTGGCTCATATGAAATAAATAAATAAATAAATAAATAAATAAATAAATAAATAAATAAATAAATAAATAAATAAATGGTGCACTTCAATAGCACTTCTATTGGGGATTTTTTTTACGAAAACATGTTTTTGTTCATCGCTACGATGTTTTCGCACATACAGCCCTTTCATTGTGTTGGCTGAATTTGAACGCTGGCTGTGTACTCAGATGAAAGTATGGCAAACAGATAAGTTAGGGATAAACTTCTTATAATGCATAACATTACATTACGAAATATGGCCCGTATTTATGGCAGCGTTCAAATCATTGCATAAGGAAGTAATAAACTGCATTGAAGGATCAGGAGAAATCTCCTTGGTTGTATTAATTCTCGCTATTCTAATGAATTATTACCCACGATATTTACGATTTGTTATTACCAGCTGCATGCAGAAAACCGGTAATCCTGTTCGTCCGCCTTCACCACATAATCCCAACCGCAATACCTTATTAAAATTTCGGCGCAATCAGCGCACGTAACCCGCAATACCCAGTGCACATGCGTGCTCTCAGATCGGGCATCAACGGGTAAAAGTTATCCATTTTACGGTGAGACGCATAGCATAATTAAAAACGTAACCAGCATTGCAAAGACAAAGCTTATTCACAGATTATTACCGAGCTCATCGATCGGGGGCGCGAGCAGGCCTCGTTATCGGCGCGGTCAGACGTGACGCTTTTGTCGGCACAGCGTGGCCTGAGGGGGACCGCCCCCTTTTTCAAATGTCTTTACTTCCCTCTCTCTTTCACTATCTCATTATTCCTCTCGATTTTGTTCTTTTAATGCTTCCCCCTCTCCCTCGCTCTCTTGCTTATTTCCTTCTCTTTCTTTCTCGTGTTCCCCTTGCTTCCGCTGTCTCTCTCCCTCTCCTTCGCCAGGCTTTTCTGCAGCGCGGAGACCCGCAGCGATGGTGCAGTGTAAACGGTTGCCAAAGCAACAGACTCGCACGTTATTAACGCGCTAGCGTTGTTCGCCGCTAATGCTGCTGCTGCCGGCTGCCATCATCCTGACCTTACTGTTATACCATAGTCGACGCCGCCGCCTCGCTGCAGGGCGTCTGTGTGTTTCTCCTACTTTGCACCCGCGGCGATATTTATGAAGCAGTGGTGTGTGTGGGGGGGGGGGGGGGAGGGGGGGGAGCATTCCGGGCAATGCCGTGCGGCTCTGCCACGTGCTGAACGGGTTGCCTCCCGATGGATGATGATCACCTACAAAGAAGTGCCGCATACCCTCACTAAAGTGGGTTGGAAAGCAATATTTGTTGCTGCTCATTACTGTATAGTGCAGTCAACTTCGTCATGCTAGTGCAATTACTACTGTACCACCGTTAACATTAATGGCAATAATGATGGCTGTAATGAACGGAGTAAAAGTAACCTGCGCTTCCTCTTCAAGGCCACGTCGTTTCTGGTCGTTTCTGCCTTTTACGCTGTCCTTCTTTCTGAGGCTTATACGCCGTGATTTTCCGGGCATGAACTTCTAGCCGATATGGAAGCACTCTTAACTTATTCAATTGCTACAATAGGATGTTCTACATTCGGTCTCTAATCTATATTTTTGCCGCAATTAGTCCGACGGCTCACGTATGCGACTTTCTCGTTTGTTCCATTTGAGCGATTTCTTTTGCGTAAATTTTTGTTCTGAATGACATTCATGGTCATTCGCCGTCCGTGTCGTGGGTAATCCAAATGTATGTGTGTATCGTAGCGACGGTGTCATCATTACCGTCAGTAGCAGCTAGTACAGTGGTTTAGCTTGAGTTGTCCCTGGATGGCAGCGTTCTAGGCTAGAGGTAGTTCGTAGGGTTGTTATTTAAAAAATAATAAGTGGACGGACAGGTGGCCCTACGCGGTAACTTATTTCAAAAGCCGATACTCGTGAAGTCTGTCGATTCGACCCGTTGTGAGTCCAGACGTTGTGGATTCCCTTAGGCTCCTTGTAAAAAAAGCCTATAAACATTCATAGAATACAAAGCATTTATAAAGTAATTATCCGAATTTTCATGCAAGACTTCATGAAATTCTGAGCTGAATCCTGGTGAAATACCAGGTGACTCTAATATAATAACTGATTTGCAAAGCACGGCGCATGCTCCCTTCACTATCTCTTCTTTGCGCGTAGTAAATTCGTGAAACTGCTTAATCGTTTACCCCTGTTTCCTGTTTAAGCGTTTCATCTCTTCTTAAACACTTATCTCTCGCGTAGAACTTCGCGTGTGCCGGATCGACAGGTGGCGCTACCATACAGGCGCATGCGCAGGTATGGCTCTTATCTCATTTCTTTTCCACCGCAGTGCGCCCTTCAGTCGATAGTCGGCGCTTGGGTTGTCTCCTTCACTGCCGTTGTGTCCGTAATTGCACGCCTCATCTTCTTCTATACTTTTGTTTGTATTGGCTAATACACTGCAGGCGCAACTCGCTCAGAGTTCCTTGTGCTCTTTAGATAATTATTACCTGCACTTAAAAGAATGCGAATTATATTCGATAAAAAAAGAAGAAAGAGAGTCATTCCAAGTATTCCCATTTCGTGCAACTTTTATTGCCAGTCTGAACGTGCGTGAGCTGCCGTATTTCACGTTTGACGAAAGAGGCGACGGTGCAAATTCGCATTTGAAACACGGTTTGGTCACGCGATCAGATCGTCACGACTGATGGAGTCTCATACGATATATACACAATCTCACGCTAGTACACTGCACTGAGGCGGACGCTGGAGACCGTCTCGATCAGCCAGCGCAGAATTTTAGAATGTCGCTCAAACAGGAAAACTTTCCGCAGAGTATGACAATGCCTTGACTATACTGTCCTCGTTGATTACTTTTCAACATTCGTGATTTTATCTTCAGACGTTCAGTCCAAAGAATGTTGTGTTTCGCAACTTGACTACATATCAATTCAGTTCGCGTATTTGCGATAATTAAATTGCAGTGCAACTCTACTGGATGGCGCATATTTGAATCCGTTTACTCTTTCGTAATTGTAACCACGAATGCAGAAAATGCGAAAATGACGGTGTCATAGACACACACAATGAACGGTGAAAAGGTGTGAAATACGACGTTGTTGGTAACTTTATTCTATTCCGTTGCGATCCATTGAAAGGAGGAGGGGGGGGTGATTGGGCTTCCACCTTGTGGCATACGTACCTGAATCCTGTCTCAAGTAATGGTATAGAACGATATATGGGAAATTTATTCTATTTGTACATCAAGAGAACGTTTGTTTGGACACTATGGCACTACTTAGCTGTTTACTAAAAAATATGACAAAAGTTCTAGCATCTCCCCTAAGAAGGATTGCTTGTATGTATGTTCAATATTTGGTTACGCGTAAAGTATTTTTATTTATTCAGTTTCTATGGCCACGAATACAATTACCGCCTCTACACCGAAAGAAGAAATACAGAACAAGCGGTTACTGACCGGATGAAACTGCCAGCAGTCCATTATTTTTTTTTTCTCGGGAATGATACTAGCTGAGCATCATCACTGTGTCCGAGAACCAGCAGAGCGATTCAGTAGTAAAGCATGTTCGGCAAGTTCGTGATTCATGACGGTAAAAACAGCGCGAATTTACCAGCACGTGACGAAGAAGAAACACAGACGGAACGCTCGTGTCGTCGTGTGTTCTTTCTTCGTCACGTGCTGTAAACTTCGCACTGTTTTTACCGTCACTACCGGCATAGTGAACATGCTGTATTTGTATAGTGACTGTGGTGTGTCAAAGGACGCAAGAAACTGTCACTTGTGTAATCAAAAATTGGTTGCCGCCAAATGACGTTGATAGTACTCCCCACATATATGGCGTGTTTGTGTCGCAATAAGTATCAGTTGGAAGTAGCGCTCTGTGTGTCGTGTTCGTTGCCCCTGTCTTCGTGCGCTTACAGGTTTCAATGTCACTATACCAATTAGCTTACATCATCATCATCATCATCATCATCATCATCATCATCAGCCTGTCTACGCCCACTGCAGGGCAAAGGCCTCTCCCCATGTTCCGCCAATCAACCCGGCCCTGTGCTTTCTGCTGCCACGTTATACCTGCAAACTTCTTAATCTCATCTACCCACCTAATTTTTTGTCTCCCCCTCACGCGTTTGCCATCCCTTGGAATCCAGTCAGTTACCCTTAATGACCACCGGTTATCCTGCCGACGTGCTACGTGGCCGGCCCATATCCATTTCTTCTTCTTAATTTCAACTATGATATCCTTAACCCCCGTTTGTTCCCTGACCCACTCTGCTCTCTTCCTGTCTCTTAAGGTTACACCTATCATTTTCCTTTCCATCGCTCGCTGCGTCGTCCTCAATTTAAGTTGAACCCTCTTTGTAAGTCTCCAGGTTTCTGCTCCGTAGGTAAGTACCGGTAAGATGCAGCTGTTATATACCTTCCTCTTGAGGGATAGTGGTAGATTACTATTCATGATTTGATAATGCTTGCCGAATGAGCCCCATCCCATCCTAATTCTTCTAGTTATTTCACTCTCATGGTTCGGCTCCGCGGTTACTACCTGTCCTAAGTAGACGTACTCCTTTACAACTTTCAGCGTCTCGCCACCTATCGCAAAGCGCTGTTCTCTGCCAAGATTGTTCCACATTACTTTAGTTTTATGCATATTAATTTTCAGACCTACTCTTCTACTTTCCGTATCCAGTTCAGTAATCATGAGCTGTAATTCGTCTCCCGCGTTACTCATCAATGCAATGTCATCAGCGAATCGCAGGTTACTGAGATACTCTCCATTAACTCTTATCCCTAATTCTTCCCAATCTAGGGCCCTGAAAACCTCCTGTAAACACGCGGTGAATAGCATTGGAGAGATCGTGTCTCCCTGTCGTACGCCCTTCTTTATTGGGATTCTGTCGCTTTCTTTTTTATGAAGGACTATAGTGGCTGTGGATGCGCTGTAGATGTCTTCCATTATGTTTATATAGGCCTCGTCGATGCCCTGATTCCGCAGTGCTTGCATGACTGCTGATGTCTCCACCGAATCAAATGCCTTCTCGTAATCTATGAAAGCTATGTATAGGGGTTGGTTGTATTCCGCGCATTTCTCTATCACCTGATTGATAGTATGAATATGGTCTATTGTTGAGAAGCCTGTACGAAATCCTGCCTGGTCCCTTGGTTACAATTAGCTTACACCCAGCCTCTAATTCAGCAGTGCCTTTGTTTCTTGAGTACTATACCAGTTGACAAAGATCACTCTTCGCGGGTACAAACCATGTCAACGTGTACATTGTAACTGCGAGCTATATGCAACTCAGGGTGTATAAAAAGACTCGAAAGTGAAATCGAGCCATCAGCAACTCCCAAGATCATTTTTTGAGTGCGCAAGCATATTTGGGGATATTACCCCGCGCTAGTGTGAGCACGCTGAACAAGCAGTGCAAGTAGTCTGGAAAATCAAGTCAGAATGGGAGAAACAATTAAAAGCGAATTGGAGTTGAAATCAAACAGTTCTCCAAACGCGATTTATGTTACAATCTTCAGCATTTAAGCGGGTCGTCATTTAATGTCTCCACTGGACTCCTTCATTAAGTAGATTTATAACTGACTTTGCATGAATAGTGTGTATATTTTATTGACGAGCCCAAAGTTCAGTGCTCCCGAGAAACAAGATTCAACATAAAAGGATTAGGTACTTCGCCAGAGGAAGCAACCAGCGGTTGCACTGTTCTTAATGCGGCTAAGCCCTTTGTAGCTTCCGCACTGCTGCACGCTTTTAGGAAGAATCACAACGGCAAGCGGCACGTTTCGCGTTGAAGCCGATTGCGTGACACGAAATGAAGGCTAGGGCCCGGCTCGTTTTTAATGGATATTCTGGTCACTTCAGTTGTAACTTTCACAAACGGACTCGACAAAAAAACTGGGCGGAGACGTAAACCTGTCTCCCTCTGCGCCGGCGCTGTGGCGTTGTTCACCGGCTCAACCTCGCTATAATGTAGCGGAATGGACGAGCGATCGATGCTCCAGAAACGACTGTTCTCATCTGTCGTGCGTGAGTTCTGACGACCGCAGAAGTATTTTCTAAGCGCTATCACCGGGAAGGGGTACGACTTTCATCTGTTTCCTTTTTTACTCTCTCTCTCTCTCTTTATCTT
Organism: Rhipicephalus sanguineus; assembly: GCF_013339695.2. Taxonomy (NCBI): domain Eukaryota; kingdom Metazoa; phylum Arthropoda; class Arachnida; order Ixodida; family Ixodidae; genus Rhipicephalus; species Rhipicephalus sanguineus. The sequence goes on along the minus strand of NC_051186.1, from coordinate 27,389,697 downwards.
TCCTGTTATTCACCGTCTATGTCAAATAGGCAAGGCAAGGGTCGCTGAGCTTATCTTCTAGTATAACAGACTGTTGGGCTATAGTTGGTGTATTGATTCGAGAAAATATATATCCTGCCAAGAACGAACACAGCAAACTGTCAAGAAGACAGGACAGCGGCTAAACTACCAACCGTTTATTCGTAAGGTCGGTGCTCAAATATTTTCAGTACACAGTCACATTGCCATGTCACAGATCGCTGTCACCTCAACCAACCTTCGCCGAAAATACAAAGACCGGACTCACTTTTTTTTATTGATGTCATGTAAAAGGAGATGTTGGCGCACAAATAAGGCACCGGCTACTACTTAGCTCGTGAGTGGATCGAGCATACAACACGAGAAATAAGCATGCAAACAGTGATACATGAAAAATAAACACACGAGCGCACATACGTATGTAAAAAAGCACCATCGTACCGTAAAAGAAATGTCCAAAAGGCGATTCCTAATGTCTCTGATAATGTCTCTTTCTGGTCTTCATGGAGACGAATCCGCACGTATGGGCGACATAACAGTCAACTCGTCCGGCCATCATGGGGATGAATTCGCGCATATGGGCAACATAATAGTGACCACGTATTAAACATCACGGGCTTGCGAACTTTAATAGATTACTTTTTCAACCAACCACAGCTGCTCCTATCAGGTTCTTGAGATTATATAAACGATTTGATCAAAGCATGTTCCTTCCTGCTTAATGCTACAGAGCTGTCACTACAGTTAACACTGATGTTCACACGGATCTTCATATTGTGTTTACGATACTTACGAGCCTCGCCGTTACGGTGTTCCTCAGGGTGTAAGTGAACATGTGGCGAGTACTAGAAGTTAAAGTTGATACAGTTGTAAGTGTATAAATATAGCTTAGTGTCAGTACGGGGCTGAAGTAACAGGAAGACGAGATGAAGGTGTGTGTGTGTGTGTGTGTGTGTGTGTGTGTGTGTGTGTGTGTGTGTGTGTGTGTGTGTGTGTGTGTGTGTGTGTGTGTGTGTGTGTGTGTGTGTGTGTGTGTGTGTGTGTGTGTGTGTGTGTGTGTGTGTGTGTGTGTGTGTGTGTGTGTGTGTGTGTGTGTGTGTGTGTTGAATTAGAAAGGAAGGACGCAGTCTCTCTGACGTTAGAGATGCAGGAGGAGAGATGACGCTGTTCAAACACGAAAAGAAAGTTTACTTGCCGTGCCGATCCTGCGAAAGTGGATGTCCAGCGAATTTCTTGAAAACCACCGCATCAACTGGTAAGGGGGAGTTATTTATGCGAAAGAGTTCTATACCGGTGAGGCGGAAAATCCGGCGTTAGGATCAGTAGTACCAAAACCCACGTGCCCAAGTGTTCACGTCCTGTTACACGTGGTCACGTAAGAGACCGACGTCATCCCAGCAAACATCATACCATTACGTCATCAGCTCAAACGTGACATCACGTGATAACGTCATCAAATTACGACATCGTGTCACTTTTCGTTGACTTTCATAGCTTTACTTTCTTCTCTTAACATCACGTTCTTTTAACACGAAAGTGTTTTATGCCGCGGTCCACCAAGACTTCAGTGATGTATTTCCGTCACAGAAATGACATCGAAAAAATATACACGATCAGATGGCAAAGAAAAAAAACGCGAGGCCTGCGCTGAAACCGCAGTACAGTCACAGCAAAAGCTGGAAGAGCGGCCTTTCTAGAGCCCGTTGTAAGCTCTCTTAGGTCTACTAACACAAGTACACTTGCGAGTACCCACTACGCCATAAATCACAATTTTTGAACTTGGGAAGCACTTACTATGCCATTATTCGTCAGTTTGCGGAGAAGCGAGGCACCAACTGCACGTCTGTAAGGCATTATGTGCACTTTGTTGACGCGACGACTGATGGCGATGAAGAATTATGGCTCAGCCCTTTGTAATGGGTTCGAAGCTTTAACCGGCCCACCAGTTATGTAATTTGCATTGGGTGACGCCCGGTCGCTATTTCCCTCTCCCGCCATGCTGTATACCATTGTTGACGTGGGAGAGAGAGGGGGGGGGGGCGAAGAACTTTATTGCGACCCCGAGGAAATAGATCATGCGCTTATGGGCTTCCTTGGCAACCAATACAGGTGCACTTGCGAGGAACCCACTACGCTACACTCGAGCTTATTCTAGAACTTGCTCGACAGCCAGCGATAACGTTGGAATATTCGACGGCACATGTATAAATGCCGACACGCTTAACCGCTTGTCAGTTTTTCGACGGCCGAGGCTCTGTTCGCCGCTATCAGCGTACGCTGTGTATCAGAGTATTGCTGTAGTTTGTCTTTCAGTTTCCCAGCCACAAGTTCGGCCAAATAAAAAGCTTCATCTCAGATAAGCTGTCTGCTGCCTTCGGTCAACGTCACGACCACGTGGCAATATCTACCACTCTCCCGGTCGGCAGGGTGGTGTTGCCCTCTGGGAGCGGTAAAGTAAGTAATTCGTCATTACTGTGGCTTCCACGATTAGCACCTGCAACGCGTTACACGTCCCTCTCATTCGGCGCGTTTTCAATAGAAGTTAAAATTTGTCAATGCCTTAACACATCGTGAGGTGGCGACCTTAGCCAAGCGTCGTAAAAGCGTCGGCCTCGCTTATAGCTCTGCGACGCGCGCCTGCCTCACCTGGCTATAACACCGCGTTCCCCGCTCACGCGCTCGCCCCTAGAAAAATCGCGGCCGGGCTACCGGCGTGGCACGACGCGCTTTGCGTTTCCGTCTAGTCCGGCCGTGGTGCTCAATCATATTTTAACACGCCACGGGATGGCGACCAAGTTCTGCGTCCAATATGCGACGCTCTTCTGGCTATCACACCTAAAGTCGCTTTAATCACACCTAGTTCTCTGATTAAGCTTTCACCGTTAACTACTGCAGCTACCACAAGGGTTTGTTTAATCATTTAGCAGGGACGTTAGTCGTCGGGATGGAAATGTACCACCAATCATCAAAGTGAGCACATCCACGTTGAACGGTGCTATAGCTGCCAGACATCAATATACATTGTGTAAACTCTCCTATATCAATGTACAGTAAACATTCAGTTACTTCTGTAAGGGCACGCTTTACTTTCGTGTTATTCAGATTCCTATGACGGAGGGATCAACCATGTTTTTGTTTTTGTTTTTTACCTCCGTGAAATCGCCTATTAAGGCAGTTATGGCATTTTAGTGCAACAGAATTATAAAGGACCTACAAGCTACAATAATATGCTTGTGAGAAAACATACCGTGCACTGCTGCCAGGATAATCTGACCATGTCACTGGCCTTTTCATTTCAGTCTTCAGGATAGGACGAGTTATGAATAGATCACACAGCTTCTGTGTTAAATGCAGTTTGCTATGATGCCACGTCGAATAATGGAATAGTGGGTGTTTCCCTACTTCACAAAAATGAGTATTTATGGCGTAGTGGGTACCTTGCAAGTGTATTTGTAATAGTTGCCCAAGGGAGTTTACAACGGGCTCTAGAAAGGCCGCTCTTCCACCTTTCGCTGGGACTATGCTGCGTGTTCGGCACAAGCCTGGCGATTTCTTTACTTCCGTGAAATCACCTATTATTGCAGTTAAGGCATTTTAATGCAATAGAATTTATAAAGGACACTCACTATACTTAGTTCATGATGACAACGAAATGAAAAAAAAAAACTAATTTCTCGACGTGGAATCATAGCAAACTGGATGGAACACAGAATGTATGTATTCATAACTCGGCTCATCCTGGATACTGTGAAATGAAAAGCCCTGTGACTTGGTGAGGTGATCCTGGTAGCAGTGCACGATATGTTTTCTCATAAGCATATTATAGTAGCTTTTAGGTCCTGGAGGCACTGCCGTCAAAAGCGTGGATGGACCGATCCCGATGATGGCTTTCGCATTAACGGTCACTGACGTTTAGCACGAGGGCGTGGACGCTTATTTTTCTCATAAAAAAAAACTACAGCCAATTCCACGTATGTACAATCTGTGTAAACAGCGCAGCTTAGGGAGCCTACATGACAGGCTCCCAGCGCAGCTGGGAAGTTAGCGCCACCACCTAGCAAAAGCAGACTGAGTTTTTTCTTCGTCTTCTTCTTCTCTGTCCTGTTTCTTTCTTTATCTCTTTCTAAATTGCCCTCTTTCCTCCTTTCCTCGCTCCTAACGCTCGCCACACTCCTCCTCACCCACACTTCTCTTTCCCACCCCTTGCTTCGCTGTACTATACATGGTTAAGCTATGCTGTACCCTCCCACCTCCATTTCCTCCTCTTCACCCCTACAACAGTCCTCCTCACCCTCACTCCATTTTCTCAACCCCTTGCTATACTGTACTATGTATTTCTTTCTCTATATTTCTTTGTTTCTCTTTTTTTGTGTTCCTCTCTGTTCTTTCTTTGTCTTTTTTGTGTTTGTTTGTTTTATCTCTTTCTCTCTCTGTCAGTTTCTTTATGCCTCTCTATATTTTTGTCTTTCTGCCCTTTCTTTCTCTCAGTTGACTTTTTTCCTTCTTTCTCTCCTTCTCTCTGTACTTGTTGTCTCGCCCATCTGAGTTATTGCATCCCGTACCGCACAAATCGGCGCAGCGGGAGAACGCGGAGAGCGAAGGAGAACATGAAGAAGAGGACGAAGAGAGAGCGCGCCGCCGCTGATTACGGCACTTTCTTGTCGACAGGGCACGGAGTTTTGCCAAGCTTCAACAGCTCCGCTATTAAAATCAGCTCCGCCGCAAGGGCGAAGCAATGAATACGATAGCAGCAAATTGTAATATTATACGAATTCAGGCTAGCAGCTAACTCTTTTGGATCTCATCTCGCGTAACTCTAAAGAAACGTAGGAGCGTATAACAGCACGTAGGAGCGTATACGAGCCGTTTGCTGTCTGCCGAGAAAGCGCGCGTGCCAGCGCTCGCGACCCCGCCCTTATGATCAAAGCGCAGTTTCCGCTTAAGCGGCGCAGCCCCCATCCCACCCTACTCCGGCGTCCCTTCATGCTCCTTTGCCTGACAAAAACAGCCTGGAAGTTTCCTCTCTGCTTCAGGAGCAATCGATGGCAGGCCCCGCACGCGTGGTAATGTTAACGCATGAGCCCTCCGTGCAACGGAGACGGCTCATCTGCTTCAGCCGCGTTCGTCTCCAGCGTTCGCACGCTTTCACTCGCGGGCGATGTTATCGATTTGAACTTCATACGGAACATGACGGGGACGGCGACGGCAAAAATCCGTCTAGAGTGTCCACATAATTGCTATCGCAATAATAGATGGCGACGGCTTATATAGGTGGTAACATCATCACATTTTTTTGTGTAATGGCGCCGTGTAAGTCACTTGCGTGCGCCAGATTTACTTGAGGGTTACACACATTGCCTGAATCCGTCGGCGTATTCGCTGCGCAAGCAAGTTTCGTTCGTTTGGTCGCAGAAGCCATCATGTATCGCAAATCGAAGTGTCCTGTCCCAGAGAGTTTCTTCCTTCATAGCTCGGGGAGCATTATTTCTGACGCGTGCGGCGCATGAGTCATATTACATCAGCAAATGTGGCGATGCCTGGTTCGAGACGCTGTAATAACGACCTTCATCAGCCTACACAGGTTACGGCTCGCGTGCGTGCGACTGCAGCTTCGGAGTCCACAAATAAGGCCTGCGTGTACGGCATGGAGTAATTTTGACGGATAGGTTATCTACGGCGTCTGCATCGGCATTATGACTTCCGGCGAAGGCAACCAAAAAACAAAAAGTGAGAAATGACTACGTGTCTGCGCAACCTAATAGTACCTCGGTAGGCGTATTGATTTCTTCCTGATGGGACACCCAACGCGGCCGATTCGCCCTTTAATGACCGTTCTGTTTGTGCCAAACAGCGCCGGAAAAATGCTCACGCCCTGTTATTAGGCGCCACTTTTGAGCGAGACGCCGTCCTTTTCCCCGCCACAATGCACGCCACCTGTCGGTATACCAGGCGTTTTGTCCGCAAATAAACGAAACAAAGCAAGAAAAACGAAAAATGAGTAAAAGAACTTTATTTACAGCTTCTCTCTTCTACACGTAGGAAGAACAGAACTTCTTCGTCCCGCTGCTAAACTGTTTATGCAGTCTCAACGTGTGCCTAGAGTTCTCGCCAGGGTGAATATATATATATATATTGTGATGACAAAGACTCCGATGTTCGGGCGCGCGGACAGTGAGATCGAGGCAGAGAATAGAACAGCCGGCCTAGCGAACAGGCGTTGTGTCTATTTGTCTCGTCATTACAATGGCGCAGTCGTCGAAAGGCTTCGGCGAACCCCAGCTGTTAGCTTGAGGCAACGCATCTTCCAGAGGAACGCCGTCACGCTTCCTCGCTGATGGAACCCGCAAGTAGACCACCGCGGCAAGCATCCATCCCACCACCAGCGGACGGCGTCCAGGCCTCCATTGTGGTTCCGGAGAAATACTTGTCCGGTGACGTGCTACTTCACGGCAACAATGCGCACGGGCTCCTGTCGGCCAGGGACGGTGTACATGCGTCCTCGCCACCACCTGCCAATCTGTCGGCGCTTCAGACACCGTCCGTGGACGGCGTCCAGGCCTCCTCGGCGGCTCAACCCTCCTTCATCGACGCCGCAGTACCAATTCACGACACGACATCGCACGGGTACCGGTTACCTCGGAACGCGATTGACGCTTCCAACGGCAAGGATCCCTGGAATGCCGTCCACGCTTCCCGCAGCGACAACGGCTTACTGAGTATTCCATCGGCACCCGAGCCGCTTAGGGGTGCTGTCCAAGCTCCCTCGGACAAGGGTCCCTCCTCTGTGGGTACGCTGATCGTGTCATACTCCTCGGACGTCACCACAGGCACCACGCGCGTATCGCCCGAGAGCGCCGCCGAGCTTTCCGCCACCATCGCGCGACTCCGAGTCACGGTGAACGCCTTGGCAGCGTCAATCTCCGTGTGATGTCCTACCGCCTTGCCAGCACTGCACTCGCTCAATGCCGCGTTGGCCGCCGCCGCCTCGCAAGACCATATATATATATATATATATATATATATATATATATATATATATATATATATATATACACGCAAAATTAATGAAGGACAGCGTTTGTTCAAAGCACCGTAGGTTCCAGGAAATGGCTTTTTCTCACCGGAGAACTGGCGTGAATGGGCCAGAGTTTCCTTTAATAACAGAAACTTTGCTTAACAGCTCTCAGCTGTTTCAGTGTTTATCGACTGTCTGAAATACTTAATGGACTTGTTTTTCTAATTGCCGTAGGAATGTTTCTCGCCGTACATACGCCAGTTAGCGCAAAGCTATACGCCCCACACAAGTGAGCGCTCCGGGAATGCCTCTAACGCCGTCCTTTGAATTTGTGCGCTTGCATTGTGCTGTTAGAACACGCTACTAAGCTTTCCATAGGGACAGTTTTCTTTGGGCTTTTTTATTCTCTTTTTCATTGCTGATTTCTGCTATCCAAAAAGCCCAGGGTCTGGCGGAATCATTTGGTCAGGAAGAACTATTGCCGTAAATAGGAACATACACTGACCAAGAGAAAAATACATTTTTCCTTGAAAAAAAAAAACTGACTTTCAACCTTTGTTCACAAAGAAGACGTCAGCTCTTCTTTTTTTAAGAAAAAGAAACAATTTCACCTTAGTCAGCGTCTGTTCCTATTCCAAGTAATATCCAAGTAAGTGAGAGGGCAAAGAAGGACATATGGAAGGCGAGGGCGTTAACGGGAACAAAACCAGATTGCATTGAACAAAAGTGACCAAAGCATTGAAAGAATGTAACAAACTCAATTGTTGGATGCGCATTCTAGTAGGCGACGTATTGTAGTTTTGGAACTAATGCATCAGCGATGGCCATTCAGTTGATTTTTTGGCATCCTTGTCCAAGCCTTCCGTTGAGATAATTCCTGGCGGATGCGAGTCGGCGATTGTGGTCAGAGACTGTCCCCGCGCGTGTCCCATGACTAGCGCCAGAGCGACGTCGACCTCTCCAGCTTCGCCGAGTTGCGGTTTATGACGGCTATTGCGTTTGGCCTTACAGATCATAAGGGCAGACGCTATTTTGCGAGCAGCTGTCTGCCGAAATGCTGTCTCTGATGAAATGACTTCTCGCCCTACGAGTGTATTGTGTGATTCTTTGCCTCCTATCTGGAGGCCGGACGCCGGGACAGCAAGTCACAGGATTGGCGGGAGCTGCGGACACCGGTTTCAGGGCCCTCAGTGTTGACAGACTCGAGGCTTTAAAAAGCCGAACACTTTTGTAATTGTTATAGACGAGGAGTTAAGCCGAGTGAGTTGATTCACTCGTATTCTCTCTCACTTGTAAAAGTGCAAATAAACCAACGTTCCTTTGAAAGTACTCACTGGAGATATCAGCTATGGGGACCGACGGCGGGAGCCAGCTACCTTGCGAGACCCGCCGAACCCCACTCCTTACACGGCTCATTCACCACAAGGGAGCGCAAGACCCGAAGATAAAATAAGATATTATAGGGTAAACTTTGGGAATTGTACACTTAATTATTTGCTGGGCTCTTTGGGGACCAATGAACATTATACCACACTACGTGTACCTGCCAACGTAACCAGAAATGCCCACATTAGAGCAGTGAGCGGAGGCTTTATTCATTCTGGACCTGGAAGACTAGCTCGCTTTTTATCGGTCGAGTTAGCGCGGTGGCTGCCGCATTGGGGGCCCTAGACTAGAACATATGCAGTGACCTACATTGTTCCCCCCTAGAAGCCATTTTAGAGCATCCACAAGGTTTATTCTCTAGCTCTCTCCCGCTGAATTGATTTCAAAAAAAGTGTGCCGGCCGAGAAGCATATGCGCTGCTGACGGAAACAAGCTGCCGCTTTCGACCTCACTGCTTCACGACAAGGGAAACAGTTCTCACGTCCCCACATACACAGATCTGGGTAGCGATGAATTCGGTCGTTCAGCACAGACGCTAAACCGATGTCACTTCAAGGCGTGGCGCCGTGATCGTGATACCCATAAGGGGGCTTTAGATACCCCAGAGAAGACGCATCAGGTGCTGCAACTACTATGTTAGGCTGCCAGGCGATACTTCGTTTTCCTTCGTCTACTGCTCTCGACTGCCTTGGTTGACTTCGTTGTCACTTGCAGCTCACGAATACAGCAATATACGTCTGCTTGTAGTCGGTGGCACCTAATGAAAGAACGAAGTGTGTGTGTGTGTGCTGTGCGTGCGTGCGTGCGTGTGTGTGTGTGTGTGTGTGTGTGTGTGTGCGTGCGTGCGTGTGTGTGTGTGTGTGTGTGTGTGTGTGTGTGTGTGTGTGTGTGTGTGTGTGTGTGTGTGTGTGTGTGTGTGTGTGTGTGTGTGTGTGTGTGTGTGTGTGTGTGTGTGTGTGTGTGCGCGCGCGCGCGCGCGCGCGCGCGCGTTAGTGATGAAGAACTATCGATGGTACTACCGATACTATCGATAGCTGAGTCACTATCGAACTATCGATGGTAAAAAATACAATCGATAGCGCTATCGATAGTGAATTCGATGGTATTATCGATACCATAAAATCAACACTGCGAACTCAATGCAGAATAAGCATGGTTCGCGCGCGCGTGGTGGAGCCGGAGGAGCAGACTGAAGTGCAAGACGGTTGACACGCTTGTGTTCTTCACCAGAGTGCTTTGCTGGTACATAATCAGCTGTAGCCGAAAGGCAGCCGCTACATGCAGTGGAACTGCGCGGCTTCAAATTTATATTGCATTCTATTATTTCAAAATAAAAAAAATATCAAGAAGTAAGTTTCTTAATTGCAATGTGCAACTGGTTGCTTTTAGATATGAATTCATTGATGGATACATTCCGCTATTTTCACTGCGGAAATAATTTATTTCGCTCGCCGAAAAAAGCTCATAAATTAAGCGAAACTGATATTAGGCTATCCCATATATTTTGGTAATATGTCCGGCCAGCAACCGCATCATTATTCACGCCCCCATCGATAGTATTGCCACGTGGTTGTTACGGTGAAGAATGGTCCATCAAGACTGGGAAATACGGAGGTCTTTATTTGGGCGACCTTGTGCCTAGGAAATCGAAATTCAAAACACGAGCGATGCATGCTGCGCACTGGTAGCGGCGAGAACAGTCGTCGGCCGTCGAGTAATCTGATCATCGGTGGAACACGTCGTCTTCTATACTTCAGTCATCGAACCTTCCAGCGTTATCGCTGCTGCTCGCGTGAGCTCTCGAATAAACCTGACTATTCACGTTCGGCGCGTAATCTGAAAGGGACTGTCTACCGCTCGGAAAAAATTTTCTGATTGGGGTGAAAATTAGAAGGTCGTTCGACCCATCAGCCGCAACGAGCAGTGGTTTTGCCCCATAAAAAATTTGCAGTGGCTTAGCTCGGCTATGCCAGGATATAAGTAACGTTAAAGAAGGTTCAGCTGATTATTCTTAGCTTTCCAGATTGTCTAGGATTATTAGCCTTCTTCTGTTCGTTCTTCGTACGCTGAACCGCTAATTGCCAGGCAACTACTTCGGGATCCGATGAGATAAGCTTCTCGGCTCTTCGCCGTTGAGCAGCATTTTCGCTCTCCTTCTCCATGGAGTTACCCACGTGCAAACACCAGTCAGAGGCGCTATCAAGCGGCTCCAGCGCAGTGTCAGACGGCAACTGCACAGCGAAGGCGAATAGCTGCGCGCGCGCCGGCGCCAGTGTGTCTGCCATGGCTACGACGTCACTCCTCTCGAATGCGCAGACCAGCAGCGGCGAGTAGCGCACGGCGGTGGAGGATTCCGCGCGCGCCGGCGCCAGTGTGTCTGCCGCGGCTACGACGCCACTCCTCCCGAACGCGCAGACCAGCAGCGGCGAGCCGCTCGGTGGTGGAGAGCGCGCGAGATGCCGGCTCCGGTGAGCCAGCTGTGCGGCATCACTGTTCCTCGCGCATGCCCAGCACGGCTCATGAGGATCCACGTGAAATCGGCTCCGGCTAGGCAAGTGTAGCCAACGCTACAAAAGGAATTTTTAATTTGATGCTGAAAATCGTGAAAAATGAGCGTCACCCGACAGCGATGTGGTCAATCTACTGGTATGACAAGAAATCCTCGCAGGTAGACTCATTTTGCTTAAACATGTATAACTTGTAGGGGTGTGCGAATATTCGAAAATTTCGAATAACGAATCGAATAGCATACTATTCGATTCGGTACTCGAATCGAATAGTACATACTCGAAATACCGAATATTTTTCGAATAGTTTTCGAATAATTAGCGCCGACGGGAGAACTCCAAAACAATGAAATTTTGGAACAGTTAAAGGCCATTTTTCTTCTTTTAATCACTAAATTACGAGTATGCATGCAGCCCAAGCTTTTACGAAACTACCGACGCTATATTGATTACCGGATGAATGCGTTTTTTTTTTAATGAAAGCTCCACACTCACTCAGTTTTTACTATGCTGCAGCTGCATCGTATTAATCAGTTCCTGACTTCATCTTGTAATAACTGAAGGTGCACCTGCATTCAGCTTCATGAATAGCAATAGATGCAAGGGTTGTGTTTGCGTAAATTGTTCTTGCAGATACAGCTTTCAACACCGATGTCTACATGCCTTCAGTGCCGAGGACCATGCGATGGCAGGTTTATGTTTCATTACCGCCTTCGCTGTATGCGTAGTCTTCGGTTCAAAATTGTTTAGATATTGTGTCTCAGTTTTATTTAAAAGCAGGCGACAAAGTATCTGCCGTCACTGCTATATTTCAACCTGCAGTTGCAAAATATTTCGAAGGCTGGGGTCGCTGCTGCGTACGAGCCTACCTCAGTTTTCATAACTGTGGTATTTTGAGTCTGTTAAAAGTAAGCGTAATGCTCTTTGGTGAAAGTTAGTGAATATTTTTTTCAAAAAAAAAAATGTTGTGTACTTCTAGTACCGTTTTGAGAATGGTTGTCTTACTATTCGAAAACTATTCGAAGAGTATTCGATTAGTATTCGTATTCGATTCGGTGTCATCACTATTCGATTCGTATTCGATTCGGTTCCGAAATTCACTATTCGCACAGCCCTAATAACTTGAAATTGTATTTTATGCACTTGAGGCAGCTTTCGCTTTCGTCAGAGAGTAATTTTTGCTTTTGTTTTCTCACGTATCCAAAAAGGCGCCCGGTGGCGCTGCTTGCAGCGCCGTCTTCGATTTCGCCTGATTCAACTCATGCGCTATGCCATGCGGCCCTCCGCGCTGGTCGTACTCTACCGCTGTATTGTTGTTAGGATGTCTCACATGCGCTGCGCTGTGAAGGCGTGAATTTGCCATCTCTTTATGAATCAACTTGACTTGCATTGCGGCAGCAGTGCTAAAAGAACGCATAGACTGCGATTACAGCAAAACAAGTGGTCTGTAATCGTATAATAAGGCTTCATTTAACCGCTAACACGCTGAAAACGACTGTTACATTCATGACAATATTGTTCAGCGAAAATAATGTAATCCTACAGAAATCACATGTGCTTTCTGTTTTAATTTCTACTCATTTTCCAAAGAAATCGCTGCAAGGTTGGACACTTCAGACTGTAGGCTTTCAATTGCGGTACAAAACAGAAAAGCGATGAAGGACGGTAGACAGTCCCTTTAACTGAATGATCTGAAACAACCGTCAAGCTTCTGAAACATTACGGCGCGGTCTGCGTCAAACGTTTCTAACAGTCTTTGTGGGTGAAACCCGAATACATCAAAACAAAGCAATATACCGATTTGACTATGTATAGTTTGTCGATAGTATTACTATGGATAGTTTGTTTACACCATCGGTAGTTAAAAAAAAGCTATCGATGCTATCGATATTCGATTTACCGATAGTTCTGCATCACTAGTGTGTGTGTGTGTGTGTGTGTGTGTGTGTGTGTGTGTGTGTGTGTGTGTGTGTGTGTGTGTGTGTGTGTGTGTGTGTGTGTGTGTGTGTGTGTGTGTGTGTGTGTGTGTGTGTGTGTGTGTGTGTGTGTGTGTGTGAGAGAGAGAGAGAGAGAGAGAGCGTGCGTGCGCTTATGCACCTCTGTGTGTCAATGCTTGTGACAGAGTATATCTTTCTGTCTATCTACCTCTTACTCTCAGCACACGTGAATATGCGTGTGTGTGCGGTTCATGTGCTGTGTGTCTGTGTGCGTCTGAGCATGCGAGAGTCTTTCTTCTTCTGCTTGTGAGAGAGGAGGAATCTCTCTTTGCCTCTGTCTCACGGGGTACGTGAGCCGTGACGAGCGCCGGTAGCGGAAGTGAAACAAGATGCGTGTCGAAAGTGGCTGTCCTCGCCGCATCGTGACGGCGAAAACTGCGCGTGTCATGTCGCCCGCGCGTGACGACGCACCCGTCTTCTTTCCCCATACACTAGCTTCTTTGTGAGAATTAATTTTTCCTTATTAGATGGGTGGATGCAACGATTGCACCAAACGACCGCAACCACGTTTCATCGCAAGCGTACCACTGCGCACGAGAAACAGCCGATTTCTATCCGAGGCCATCGAATGTCCACTCTAAATCAGTTTTTAATTGGCGGAGCGCACTTTCAACAGCACGAGGCGGAGGCATCTTTTCTTAGAGGATAACGTTGTTTATTGGCAGATAACGTAAATATCGAGCTTTATTTGTTGAAATTCGAACCTATATACCGCAGGACTTGAAGGCATCTTTCAAATGTGCGCGCGATCAGCTAGTGCTCTCTCTCCTCCTCCTCCTCTCTCTCTCTCTGTTGTCGCCCTTCTATCCCTTTTCCCCATTGCAGGGTAGCAAACCAGAAGCGTGTTTGATTAACCTCCTTGTCTTTCTTTTGTTCTGCATCTCTATTTCTTCAGCGGCAATCGAGTTTGGGGTTTGGGCTAGTTGGTCATGCTAGTCGGATGCACTACAGCATCTGTATTCAATTCAATAATCCCATGTAGTTTTGCTCGTACATTCGTATTTGATTATACTAAGCAGCTTATGCAATCAAACATCCCCTAGCTATTATACGACAGTGCTAACTTTATCAGATCTACATGCACGTGGTTCGCTACAGTGCTTTCTAGCACGCTTTTCCGTCATCCTCGACAATGTTGTATATCTCTCTTCTGAGCGTACTGATTCAACTCGATTCGGTGATTCTTGCAAGTTGCTTAGTTATTAAGGCGGAAGCCTGAGTTGCCTGAAACGCGAATATTGGCCGTCGGTGTCCCGCGTTGACGGCGTCAACACGAGTGATGCAAAAAAATAATCAGGCGATGGCGCCACCATATGACTTCATCATGACGTCACATATCACAAAACTTGTGACGTCGTCATGACGTCACATAGCGCGACGTCACATGACATCATCGCTTGGCCAAAGGTGGGCCGATCACGGAGGCAGCGAAAGAAAGTCGCAGTTTCGCCGCAATGGACGAAGCTATGAATGCGATGGCAAGAAAGCTGCCCGTGTTGGACGCGCTGCTGCGCTGCAAAAACATCCGCCCCCCCCCCCCCCCCCCCCCCCGGCAGCAACTACCGCGCGAGCAGACAGCGGAAGAGCAAGATTCTCCCTGCGCAAATATTTGAAGAAGCGAGCGCACTGGCCGACGACTTTTAAATGCGCCCGTTGCGCTTCTCGCGCCATCTCGCTGGTAATGAAGAAACGCTTATGAGCGCCTGCCGTCTCTGAGTCCTGCCAGCGGTAAAGGGTGTGTATATAACGCTCGCCGTTAGCTACCTGAAGGATCTGCGCTTTGTGGCGTAGTGGTTAGCGCCACGTGCTGCGGAGAGAGGTCGCTGGTTCGATTCCACGTTTCGAAAGCATTTTTCTGAATTATTTTTCTTTGGTATTATATATATATATATATATATATATATATATATATATATATATATATATATATATATATATATATATATATACACACACACACACGGTGCATGACAGCGGCGGCAAAAGCCAGCCGAGACTGTCCATATAACTGCTATCGCAATAAAACCAAGCGAGGTGCAGGAAGGAGGAAGGAATACACAAGGGAGAAGGCAGGGAGGTTAACCAGACAGCAGTCCGGCTGGCTACCCTACGTCGGGGGAAAGGGAATGGGAGTGGAAAGATGGAAGAGACAGAGAGAGAGTGGGGAGCGAAAAAAAAGGAAATGATCAATAAATGCACTGATACGTGCGAGGTGCAGAAAGATTGCAACAAAGCTTCCGGAAGTGGGCGAGGGAGTAAAATCGACTGAGAAGAAAAAAGATGATGATGGCGTCTTAGGCGAATGCATAAGGGATTTTGTGAGTTTTTATGCACCAGTGTAAGTTTTACCCGTGACCGCACCGCTACCGTGTCAGACTCTATAATGTTTAGCCTGGTGTTCAGTCATTCTCGGCATCGCGGGACGCCTCGCCTCCGGGCGTCTTGTGGTCACGCCTAGAGTGTCTTCCATCGGACAGCGTGTGCCGCGTCCGGCCGCGAAGTCACGCAGCGGTGGAAGTCCCTGAGTTATGCCCGCTCATAAATACACCAGCTCGCGTCGCCGCATTGTCTTCCGCGAGCCGTGAGAGGCGCGGAGGTCGAGCAGCGGCGTGTGCCGACACCTTCGTCGCCGTCATGGCTGTCCGCGCAGTGAGGGATCGGCGGTCGCGGAGCCGCGTCTGTGGCACCTGCATCACTGCAGTAAACGGTGCAGCACTGCGAAAAGGCACCAGGCTCGCTCAGATGCTTCCACTCAGGTGGCACACGAAGTTCATAAAACGTCGCACAGAAGCATCCAACGTCTACGAGAAATTTTCGACCATATTCGGCGTTTTATAAAAGTCCATAGCAGGAAAGCTTAAAAAGCCAGGTACGCTTTAGGATTAATTTATTCACCGAACAATCATTAAATTACTGAGTTAATAATGTAATCACAATTATTCTTTGCAATCGCCGTTTATTTAGGAGGTCCAGTGACGAAGTACCTTGAAACAAGGTCCTTGTTTGCCTTACTGCCAAAGGAACCGCACTGGCTTATGCGGACAAGATACCTGAAATGAACATGAGTTTTTCTTTTCTGAAAATATTTTCCCATTACTACCTAGACATAAGGCAAGCTTCAGCAACAATGTGCTGTTCAATAGCCATTGTTCAAGAGCAGAGGGAACATCTGACAGCTGCAATGCTCCGAGTATGAGACCGTCCTCGTAGGTTTATTTCAATTAGTGGATGGAAAATTCGGTATGGTCTTGGCTGTTGAACCAATTCTCGGTGACGCATCAAGAGAAATCTGTCAGAGTACTCTTGTCTCGGTAGCTGCTCTTACGGTTGCCTCGTTCTTTGATGCGAGTAGTTTAAAAATTCTAGCGCGTTTTTTTTTTCTTAGAAATTCAGGAACATGAATATCAAGGTCTTATTCTTCTAGCTCCCTTTTGTAAATCCACACATAAAATTACTCTAATGATTCACTGGCTCGAAGATCTCGATCAGTTTTTTTCTGCAGTGCTTTAATTGAAACCCAGCCTAAATAGGTAGAGGCCCTGTACGAAGCGGAAAACAGTGCGCTTTGCTTTTAATTCGGCCACCTGTAGCCGTTTACCATGCACCGATATCTAATACGCCGTTCTTTTTTTTTTTTTCATTTTGACCCAATTTGAAGTGCGACCGCCGTGGGCGCGACTTTACCTGCGACTTCGAGCTCAGTAGCACAAAGCCATTGTCACCATCCTACCTCGGCAGCCACCGCTGGGACAGTCAAGTTTTATTAATAACTCGGTCTTACCACCGTTTTTTACGAGGTGTCCAGGCTGTGTACCTTTCTACCATACATATGTATACGGGCACGAATTGCACACAGAGCACACGAGCAATGTTTGGATGATGAATCCGCTTTATTATAGCGCAGTAGTGTCGCCACAGTAGTACCAACCAGCCCAATTCAAGACGCTACTGTCACTATTCACTGAACGCTACATTGCGACAGCAAAAAATGGGCTTGCTAGCTGCAATCACTGTTGTATACGTTACTGAAAAAAAGTAACTAAATACGTTACTCATTAGGCTAACAAAAAAGGAACGAGTTACCGCCCTACGTTACCCCCCAAAAAAGGTAACGCGTTACTGTTACCGCTATCGAAAAGAAGTAACGCCCGTCACTTCTGCCGTTACTCCAGGGTCAGAAGTTTGAATCTGTGTGCCCTCGCTGCAGGAACCAGAATAACAATTTAATAAACCTCATATTCATACCTCACCTAAAACCTATAACCAAAACAACGATTTTAACTCAATTACTGATACAACTAGAACGCCTTGCACAGGTGTGCCGGACTTTAGGAATATTATAGTGGCCTAATGTTTACTGTAGAATTGCATGTGATGGCTCATAACTCCGTGGCACATTGTGAAGCCATTTCTCAAAGTGACAGTGAACAGAAAATGAGACTGCATCATCAACGCTCTCAGGAGAGATAGCATCACTGTTTTCTCAACAAATTTGCAGTAATTCTGACGGAGTGCTTCTGCTAACGTACAAGACATATAGGTATAAAGAACTCCTTAAATTGCATAGTCGCGGAAAAAAAATGTTTGCAGCATAAATAATCTTTGCCTCTTTAACCCGTATTATTTCCCCGAAAATTGCAAGTGTTTATGCGAAGGCGTTCAAGGTCAGCCTCGCTCGCTCAGGAATTCAACAACCAAAACGTATACCCGCAGTCGGACGCAGATAGATGCAAATTTTATTTTGAAAACAGAACTGATAAACAGCGCTATAGTATTGCAGGGACAACTTGCTGACAACTACAACTTGCAGAATTCAAGCAACAGCTCTATTTCTAAGCTGTCATCGGACAACGTGCCTCGCCTCTTATGGAATTCGTCCGCAGATACGGTAAATAGGCGTCCGACGGACGCATTAGCTGAGGCCCCTATTGCCAATACCTGGCAGGCCGATAGCAGTCCGCCGCAGCGACCATGGCTGCGACATAAGAATAGCTCTGGGAATGCAGTGTCTACGAGGCGAAGGAGTTTTGTGTAGTACTCTCGGGACAGACAGACAGACAGACAGACAGACAGACAGACAGACAGACAGACAGACAGACAGACAGACAGACAGACAGACCGACAGACAGACAGACAGACAGACAGATAGATAGATAGATAGATAGATAGATAGATAGATAGATAGATAGATAGATAGATAGATAGATAGATAGATAGATAGATAGATAGATAGATAGATAGATAGATAGATAGATAGATAGATAGATAGATAGATAGATAGATAGATAGATAGATAGATAGATAGATAGATAGATAGATAGATAACTTTATTCAGGTTCTGAGGAACTGTGTTTTAACGCCCCCTTTTAGGGGGAATCCGTAGCAGTCGCGGGCCGCTCCCACGTAGGGACCGGAAGACCGTGGCCCTCTCGCAGGCCCTCTGGACAGCCCGAAGTTGAACCAAGAGGTTGCCGCTGTTACGGGCTTCCTCCCAACCCTCTTCTTTGTTGAACTCTGCGTCACGTACCGCAGGGCATTGCCAAAGCATGAGGTAATGAGCAATACGCCTCTCCGCAGTCCGGACAATGCGGTTCGATGTTGGGCGAGAAATGACTGAACCTGCCCCGCGAAGGGAAATACCCCGTTTGGAGCATCCTGAAGGCCGATGATCAGGACGTCTTGAGGGGCTAGTTGGTTCATACTATGCAGGAAAATTTGCGCTAAACTAGAAAAGGACAACACAAAGAAGGAACACTTAGACAGATCGAGCGCACACTACCAACTGTTTTTATTGAACGTAGAGCATCAGTTAAAATAGGGAACCCCGAACTGCGCAGACACCCCGTGGCTGCGCATAGATGCACAGACACATCGAGGAACATCACGTGTTAACGCACATTATTCATCAAAAAAGACACTTCTGCGCCGTAGAGCGCTACCGAGGCCTCACTTACACAGCTATCTTTTTTCCCCTTAATGAAGAATGCTTCCAAAACCTCCCGCGCACACGTGTTTTTGCTACGTCCAAGTATTTTAGTCTGTTGAAATCGTGCTTCGCATCCACAGGCAGCGCAGTGAGCTGGCAAATTCGCCATTTCTTTATTTTTGATTGACAGCTGGTGTTCACACGCGCGGTCATTTACGCAGCGGCTTGTTTGGCCCACATAAGACCTGCCGCAGGAAAGCGGTATCTCGTACACCACTCCTACATCGCATTGCACAACCGGGTTGGCATGCTTTTTGCTACACAGGCTACCGCGCTCTTCGCCGCTCGAAATGCGCGAGGAGCGCGGTCTGTCTAAGTGTTCCTTCTTTGTGTTGTCCTTTTCTAGTTTAGCGCAAATTTTCCTGCATAGTATGAACCAACTAGCCCCTCAAGACGTCCTGATCAACTATATTTCTTCTACAACGGGCTTCTTCTTATACTCTCCTTCTTTGTGGACCCCAGACGACAGGATTAATGCACTGGTGAGCCATATCGTCGTGGCAACATGCAAGGCAAGGTATTTGGCATTTTGCCGCAAGAAAGGCCTAATCCCTCAGGATATTTGGATGTTGTTCGGTGGCGTCAAGCCATCTAATGGACACGTGAAACGAGTCGCCAAGATTTGGAAAGCGGAGTTATGGAGACAAGTGCGGTTCTTTCAGGACTGGCTACGTGTGGTGTGTTATGGCAACTTCAATGAAGATGTGGCCGAAGGCAAGTGGCGGGCAGCAAGGAAATTGGCAGCCGATATGACAGAGCAGTGGTGGTGTTTCTACTTGAGGCAAGCCCTGTCAGCTTTAAGACCGGTGGTTAATACCAAAGATTCGAATGACTCTGACCTGACGGTGATTGGAGATGCACAGCTTCCCGACAGTATTTCAAAGTTTTGCAGAAAGGTCCAAAGTTCTCGCAAGAACCTGTGGTACCTGCCTTCGAGCTTCTGGCTTATAACCGAAAAATGGCGGGAAAAGCAGATCAAGAAAATCAAGAAAGGTGCTTGTTGGACGGGGTGGAAAGCCTTCAAAAGAGCACAAGTCGACCGGCGAAAAGAAGGACCGGAGACAGCCTGGGTGCCATTGTTAGATACTTCAAGGATAAAGGTCTCAGCTTGACGACGGCTGACAAAGAAGGTGGATTCGTGGTTATGACGTCAGCAATCTACCAGGAGAAAGCTCGCCAGGTCATCGAAAAGAACTTCGTCAAGGTAAAGCCTAGTGAGGCACGTGTAAAAACTAAAGCAGTGACATTGTGTAAGGACTTCAATCTAACAAAACTTGCGAATGCAATTCAAGGAAGTAAATCCAGCACCTTGCAAGTGTTTTTTAGTGCTAAAACGCATAAAGTAGAAATTCCTTTTCGCACTATTGTGAGTGAAAAAGGATCATGGCAACACCAGGCTAGCATGTTTTTGCAAAAAATGCCTGAATCTGTTGAGTGTGAATGATCCGTTCGTGACTAAGAATTCTATCGAAGTTTTGCGGTTTTTTGAAGGCAAAGTTTCACCTGGGTTGACATTCTCAGTGGATGTACAAGATTGTTTTATTCTGTCTCCCATGTTGAGCTTTTTAAGTGTGTTATGGACTGCATTCTAGAGAATTCAGCTATTGGTTTTCAAAATTCAACCGGGCTGAGTGTTGATAATTTTATGTCGCTTTTAGAGTTATATCTGAAACACACCATCATAAATTTTGACAAGGGTTTGTACCTGCAAAGAGAAGGCATTTGTATTGGATCGTGTGTTGCCCCAATTTTGTGCAACATTTTTTTTAGCCTACATTGACCGCGATCTGCTTGAGGCGTTTAGAACTGACGGTGTGTTAAAGATATTCAGGTACGTAGACGACTTCCTGGTAGTTTTGGACAAACAAACAAGCACAAGCGATTGTGTGGACAACGTGTTAATGAAGTTTAACAAGTATGGGAGGGGTCTATGTTTTACGTACGAGCTACCGCAGGAGGGAACGCTTCAGTTTTTAGATCTTAAGCTCATTTTCAAACATAACCATACATGTTACTCGTACTGTCCGCGGGCTAAGAAGAAGCCTTTACCATACAATTCATCACACTCCAAGGTAGTAAAGAGGGCGATCGCGTCACTGTGTTGGAGTCTGCACTGGTGAGGTCGTGCCCGCATGAGAGGCTGGCCAGCTTTAGTGCTCAGATTGGACGACTGAAGGCAGCTGGGTTCCCGCAGTCTGTGCTGACGGCGGTGGCTGAAACCCTCCTGAAAAAGCTAAAAGGGCGTTCTCGAAAACCGCAGCGGGGGGACTCGTCCAATGGGCGTGAGAAGCCGATTGTGTTACCCTATATACACCGGGTGACACACAACCTGAAAAAGGTTGCCAATCGCCACGGCGTTGGCATGGTGTTCTCTGCGCCTAAGAAGCTTTCGAAGCTGTGCGCGCGCATTTCGAGCGGCGAAGAGCGCGGTAGCCTGTGTAGCAAAAAGCATGCCAACCCGGTTGTGCAATGCGATGTAGGAGTGGTGTACGAGATACCGCTTTCCTGCGGCAGGTCTTATGTAGGCCAAACAAGCCGCTGCGTAAATGACCGCGCGCGTGAACACCAGCTGTCAATCAAAAATAAAGAAATGGCGAATTTGCCAGCTCACTGCGCTGCCTGTGGATGCGAAGCACGATTTCAACAGACTAAAATACTTGGACGTAGCAAAAACACGTGTGCGCGGGAGGTTTTGGAAGCATTCTTCATTAAGGGGAAAAAGATAGCTGTGTAAGTGAGGCCTCGGTAGCGCTCTACGGCGCAGAAGTGTCTTTTTGATGAATAATGTGCGTTAACACGTGATGTTCCTCGATGTGTGTGTGCATCTATGCGCAGCCACGGGGTGTCTGCGCAGTTCGGGGTTCCCTATTTTAACTGATGCTCAACGTTCAATAAAAACAGTTGGTAGTGTGCGCTCGATCAGTCTAAGTGTTCCTTCTTTGTGTTGTCCTTTTCTAGTTTAGCGCAAATTTTCCTGCATGAAGGCCGATGATTCCGGTCGAGTAAGTTTATGATGAGGAAGTGGGAAAGCCCTCCGAGACAGATGATAATGAGTCATGATCTCGTGGAAAGTGGGTAGCCTGTCACTGTATCTTCCTGCGTCCCCGCCTGCGAATCCGCTGGACCGCCGCGGTGAGCGATACGTCGCGCACGGTCATGGGCAAACTCATTGGCGTTGGGGACATCGGGATGTACAGACGGGTCCACTGTTAAAGGGAACACGCGTTTCGGGTATGTCCGGATTTCGCCCTCCTGCAAAAGCACAGTGGCTTAGATCTGCATAGCACTACTGGTGGTTGACAGTTCCGAAACACTTATGATAGACCAGTAACGTACACGAACAATCTTTGCGCATAAACTAGCCGTTAGGGGGCTAACAAAATGAAAGTTGCTCATTCGAGTGTTCCCTTTAACAGTGGACCGTACTGTACGTTGGCCCCCATGTGGGCCGGGAACAAAGTTATGGTGTGAAACCCGGCAGCCCCCTAGCAGCCGAGGATGGCCGCTGCGTCACGCGAGATCGAGCCCAGGCGAAAGCCCTAGCTACGGAACACGAGTCTGTAAAGACATTTGGACGCGATGGGTCCTTCAATGCTATGGCGATGGTGATTTGCTCAGCCACCGTTGCGGAAAACCTTTCTAACAAGGCAGAGCATAGGAGTGTGCCACTATGATCGGCCGAGACCACTGCGAAGCGATCCGAACGCCCGTACTGGGCTGCATCGACAAAGGTCGCGAGATCCAGACTGTTTGCAATCGATTTTAATAAAGAGCGGGCCCGAGCTATGCGGCGCCCTACATTGTATTGTGGGTGGACATTTCTTGGAAGTGGGAGCTACCGAAACGTGCCTCTGATCGAGGGTGGTAGTGTCACATTACGCTGGTTAGTCTCCGTAGGTCCGCAGCCTATGGATTTCAGGATGCGCCTACCAGCCCGCGAGAACGATAGTCGCACGATCTGAGCCATCTGCTGGGCCTCAATCACCTCCGAGAGGGAGTTATGCATGCCCAATTGTAAGAGCTTCTCGGTGCTGGTGTGGATAGGCAAGCCTAGAACTCGCTTTATGCTTTTGCGCATTAGTGTATCAATTTTCGCATCTTCCCTTTTGGACCAGTGCAACGCCGAAGCGACATAATTAAATGGGCTCATGAAGGAATCATAATGCCGAGGAAGCTGAAGTGATAATGGCTC